>NC_090276.1:103924244-104224244 GCF_040414725.1 Anabrus simplex | reverse complement strand
CCCTGAATGTCTACAACTTTTGTCAGAATGACCATCGGTTGAGCCGTTCTTTCGACAAAAGTCAGCGAAGTGTTTTAAAGATATAGATAAAAAAATATCTATTTCTCCTAGGAAAAGCAAGTGCAATCATTAGCAATCTACAGACAACTATCAACGACCTTGCAGCAGGAGCTGGTGCTATTTGGCACAACTAGAGTCCGACCAAATATCTCATCTCATCCACAGTAACAGGTCTCCAATTATCATACGTGCAGTATTTAGCATGTGGTCTTGCTACAGTTCTTCCACGTATCGGTTAGTTTCTCTTACATGGTAAACAACCTGAACTATGCCATCACTAGATAATTTACTCATATCGGCGTACTTTGAATGTGTCCAGGTTGATCGGACTTGTTATATCGTTAACTATTGCTGGACCTACCTCATCACCTATCACTCCCCCCCCCCTTTCCCACACACACTACTTTCCGACTCATATCGCTTTCCTGTAAGTAATCTGCACTTTTGTACGATTTATAAGAGACACTAACTGAGAACAAACACGTGTTTACTCAGCACGTGTTGGGGTGAAAACAGGAGGTTCATTCATTGTTGGCTGCCATATTGAATATAGTCGGAAGAAAAATAAGCTCCTCAAATAAATACCAAAACTAAGTAATTACGCAAACTAATCTTGTGAAAATAACTTTCCAACATCCTTAACATCTAGACACGGTTGTGCTGTGCTCGCTTTGCTTTCTAGAGCTCGCTATCACCTCGTGCCCGTGTTTACAGATCTGTGTGACTGTATTGAATAACAGTATTATATAGTATAGTGCAGCCTTACCAATTAGAAAACAAAACATCCAATTGAAAAATACCAACATCAAGAAGAAAACAAGCACAATACTTACCGAAGGGCAGTAGCATTTAAAAAAAAAATATGAAGCGTGGAGGGCAAGGACGAGAATAAAAAGGCCAGGGTCTTACATAACTTTGACAGGTTGTCAGGTAAATACTGCTAGCTACTAAATGACACACCAGATAAATTTAAAAATGAAGAAATTTACTAAGCAAATGTAATTTGAAAATGGTATAAAATAAGAATAAAAATATATATATATCCCTTTTTCTAAAATTTAAGAATGCAATCAAACTAAATGAGAAAAACAGTATTTTAAAATAAGGTTGAAATTAAGGAGAAATGAAGCTCACATTAACATAAGCTTCCGCCAAAATTAAGGTTTGAAAATTCATTAATAACTCATTACCTTACATATAGAAACATTAAAATTATTTAAAAATTGGTTGCAACCGATATGCGGGCCCGCGATATAAAATCACTTTAAAATTGAAATTTGCTACACTACTAAAATACTAAATTACAAGACGCACACAAGCACACACGTAAAAGAAGAAAAATTAGTGGCTCCAACCGCGAATAAACATTACTCCAAAGAAACGAGGTAGATGAAAACACAAAAAGATAATAGCACACAGCAACTCCAACAAAAGAAGTATATTAAAGGAAATTTACAATTAACGGTGCACTCATAAAAATAATAAAGAACACTGAAACACCCAACAGGAGCTACCCGTTACAGACGCGAAGCCAAGATCCCATAATAATCATCAAAGCCACCCAAAATATTAACGTATCTTCAGATTAGATAAGAAGGGATGACATGACGTAATAAAGACAAAAGCAAGGAACGTAAACAATGGGAGAAAAGATAATAAGACAACGAAAGAAAACTCCCATTATTAAACTTAATTTGACCAGCAAATTTCAATTTTAAGATTTTAAGTTATTAAAATAATAATAATAATTATTATTATTATTTATCCAAGAGGTGATAGTACCAGTTTACATTAGCCTTACTTAATCAATTCACCAGCGGTTTACATACTTTAGAACAGAGGGGGCCGTGGAATGCGCTACGATGCGAATATGAGGTGTCATTAATTAAGGCCCGTAACAATGCGATAATAATCACGTACAGATAACCAGCCACGAAGGCAATAGGACAACATCAGACAGCAAAAACAACCAACCAGGAAAAAAATTAAGGGAGAAAACACGCACCGAAATGAATAATAATAATAATAAGAAGAAGAAGATTCATCACCAAAATGAACATCAAGAAAAACAGTTGGCAATAATGCACACCGACAAAAACGTAAGATAAAATCACTTACACAAAATATCACCTCATAGATGCCTAACTAGCGATCCCGAGCTCCCTACATTACATTAAATTTTCTTTTCAAATATATACCAAATTTTGCTTACAAGGTTACACTGTACCAAAATTGTCGTTTATAATGTTGCTCATGTCCACGATGAAATTACTCACACTAGTGCCTGAACGAATGAGATCCCTTCAATAAATTATAATTTTCAGTACTTACTTGGAGTTAATATATCCAACTTACGAGACACTTGAAACTTTTAATACCGATAACGGTTAACACACTGCACCAAGTTTACATGTTACATTAAGAAAATATTATGGTTGGAGCACACTGGATAACTTCAAAAAAAAATAACAGGGCCTAGCCCTCACATTACACTTTAACCGCCGGAGTCAAGCTCCATTATAATAGCTTTCCCTCCTCGCCAAGCCGTCTGCTTGGGAGCATCATACAACACAGCCATCTTGGAGAGTCGCGGCAAGCAGACTACTGCAGACTACTGAGCTCACACCGAGCTAGCCGAGTAGCCAGTCCCATAATTCAATGCGTGCACCGCGAAAATGCGCAGAAGTTACAAATGATAATTCGGCGCATTACAGAATCCAGTCAAATGCCTGACAATAATGGATTGATAACTTGAATTAAATTGGTCTGGTAACTTCCACAGTTAGGAAACAGTTCCAACAATGGCCGATAATACAGATAACGGCTGGATACACATGTCGACATGACAGATGAATAAATAAATACACTTAAATGCTTTGATGTAATAATTCAGTTATGTCCAGTAAATATTACTTCCCATTTTCACATTACAGTTTTCCCCTCCCGAAGCCAGAACACAGGGGAGGCGCAAGTCCAAAACAATGGATAGCATGCCAATGGTATAATTTCAATGTCCAAACAAATCTTCATACGTTGGATACAGGAAGAGACACACCAAAATTTTTTTTCAGGTTCAAATAACAAGGAATGGTCTTACTTGGTTGCAGGAATGTTGACCTTCACACAATACTAGCAGATTACATGTTGAGTGTGAACAGAATGGGATGCAACCTGGCCAGCGTTTCATCACGCACCACACAAGTTGACAGTACATTATTCAGCACATTGATCACACCAGTACCGAGCGCAGTAGGGAACCACAGATATCACACACATTAGATCTCCGATCAGCAGATGCATGGGTGCTCGCGCGCGCAAATAACTGGAACACCACACACAGGAGCAGAAAGAGAGGGTCCAAGTGTACATAGCAGACCATAATAAACAGAAATGATCCAACCACTAACGTTGGGGACCACAAAATTCTTCCAACTAGGTTTCCAGGACACCTTAGCAATATTTCACTATGCTTCGAGGCGTTACACAAGTTCCACATGTCCAAATTTACCAGCGATAATAGTTCAAATTTTGCACCCGAGTTAAACATATAAGTAACACCGTTAACGTCATTATACCAGACCACATAGTTTGTATCGGCATTTGAAGAATTACCAAAATAACGAGGTTGTTTTACATTCTTTTGTTGACTAGTAAGCAAACATACACAAGTTTTTTGAATTACCAATTTATGAGTTATAGTATTATCCATCCAACCTTTGAATAAGACTTACATATCAAGAAAAGGGAAAATAACTCAACTAAAATATTCCAAGACTTCAATATACTAGTATCGAGACTAATCACAAGAGATCAGAAATGTAATTTTGAATATTTAAGGTGGTTCATGGAATCCAGTGGCAAGTTACAGCGGTTTTAGTCCCAGCAAGTTAAGTAAAATTTGATAGACTCAACAATTTGATAGGTCGAAGACCATTATAGTTTACACATTCTTTTACATGAAATACTAGCATACTTCCACACATCACATAATTCCACAGGACAGTACAGATACCAGAAAGATCCTTAAGACCAAGAACATGAAAGATAAATGACCAGGGGGAATCAGGAAGGTAACAAAGCAAAAGGATATTACTAAATGGAGGCAGCAGACCACATACTGACAAACCATGTACAGAAAACAGGTAGCCCAGAACATGAAGATTAGGAAAACAGGTGACGCAGAGGCAGAAACTTTCACAATAAACACAACCATCCGCAACCATAACTTAGCAATCACATGGATAATCGACCAAGAATAAGAAGCAACGATGGCAATAACTGGAGACTTAACCGGTATAATAATAGGTGGAGCGGTGTACACAATGTGTGTCCGCAAGAGATCACCATGCAACCATTACCGAGGCCAACAACCACATGACAGCCAAGAATTACAGTCAGGACGATAGAGAACAACTGAGAAGACATGGAAAAGATATTACATCCACCAGAACCAGCTCAACGCAGCATAACAAGGGCCAAAATTCAGGGAAAGTTACCTCTCCATATAAATAATCTTTGAATGTACTGAGCACAGGTGTATTATCACAACCATCAAGTGTTCAGAAGAACCTCTGGATAACCCAGGACTAATAATATGGTGGCAAAACAACAGTCCACCCTGTGTGATTAGACCAATCACCACAGACACCCTACCAGCCAGTCGGAATACACGGGATATAATAAAATATAAACGATGAAGAAGTGATAGGTTACACGATGACAAGGCGCATAAGTTGATGGAGAAGAACCTTCAGTCAATCAGTTGGGTCCCATACCCCAACGACGGACAAGGAATCTTCTCGACAGTGCCGGATTTACACCAAATGATCCCATACTCATTGGAATAGAACCCAGAACAGTCAGATGACAACCAGGCAACGATATAGTGTTGCACAAACATGCAGGGTAGAGCCAGAAGCGACAGAGTTACAAGGGGTTACCTTACTAAACCAGATGAGGAACTACGGAAGGCACGAACCAAGGAATACCTTATGTAAATAAGATAAAACGGAAGACGTTACACAGTGACAAGCACCAGGTACAAGGAAAATTTCTCGTACACAAATTTTTCACAATAACAGCAGATCACATATAGCATCTGATCCACGGATACAAATCAAAAGCGACATAAGCTCTCATACCACTAGACATCAAATGAAGACATGATCAGGACAGTGT
This sequence comes from Anabrus simplex, assembly GCF_040414725.1. Lineage (NCBI taxonomy): Eukaryota > Metazoa > Arthropoda > Insecta > Orthoptera > Tettigoniidae > Anabrus > Anabrus simplex. Next base: position 104,219,006 of record NC_090276.1, on the reverse strand, counting down.
ACATTCACAAAATGACAAGATTTACCAATTACATTCCCATAACCCACAGAAAATGAACTGGAAGGAAGATTTACTACAGAAGGTTAATTTCAGAACAGATTCCACCATAATTAGAAGAACGCCACCAGTAACAACACAACAATTGCGAAACTCACAACCAAAATCCCAACATGAAGACACAGTAAAAACGAAGGGTCGTTTAGCTATAAGCTAGCTGTACTCCACACCAGAACTCAGAAATGAACCCACACAACTGACATAAAGTACCAGTAACAACACATGGGTAAGGCGACAAGAGATAAGGATGATCAAGAATCAACACATGGAGCAACCAACCAGAACTAGCAATGGAAAAATCAGGAAGAATGAAAATTCACTCAAGCGCATGGCCAAAACTGATATCATTAACCAGCACCAGAAGATCACACACATGCGTGACACTAGTCACACATAATGAGCAGCAGGGAATGAAACCCAGAGCAAGAATTTAGTACACAGACACCTGACAGAAAATATGCATGGGGAAGAAGCTAATATACAATGACTACAATTAACCAGGTCAAATAAACCACAGATTCACAAGGAAATTAAGACCACACCTCATTACAACAAGACCACATGAGTGAAGTACATGCACACAGCAGAAAAGGTGAATAAAAGGTGATGAGTAGTTCCAAAAGGACTAAGACATGAATAACATCAGGTACAGAAATTAATCACTCCACAACAGAACTGACAGAGCTACCTGACATGGACACATCAAATTAAAAAGATAATACCATCTCAGATGAACCATACAGACGTAGCCTATCACCGTTCAATCAGGAAAAGCTTTTCAGAGTATATGACAATAGGAAGACTGCCCAAGGTTACACAAATAGCATTAAACACAACAAATTCAAGTGAGATTCCCATCAATACACCATAATCACATGACATAATTATCCACGAGTTCAATACAGACCTACAACAACACCATATCAAGAACGGGAACATGCACAAGACCACACAAGGTAAAATAGGAAGAAATCCCACAGCACATGACCCAGATATGAACCAATATAGGCCTACATAAGCAAGAATCACCAATACATGAGAACTCACCACATTGAATAAACTCAGAATAATAACACATGACACATAGTAACCTGGACAAGGCAGAACGGTAAAATAAAAGTGGAAGGAGAAAGTCACCATGGGTCAAGATTGTAAATCAATTTCACATGCTCAGGCCAAACAGCGAGGTGGGTGCACAGTCACTGCAAGAGAAAATTTTATTACAATACAATTTCATATCACAAACTCTGGACCATGGATGAAACTGGAATAAAAACACCACTTAGAATTTAAATCAGGGTCACAACAGCAGTTCCAAAACCCAACACAAATTAATCCAAGTAAATCCCACCAAGGACAGGCACTGCAATTCCAGCAAGACCTATAGTATACCAAGAAGCTGCAGATAACAAGGTCAAGAACATCACATCATTAAGGTAAAATGTGGAAGAAACTTTCAATTATTAAAATCAGAAAGTAAATTAAGTAAATATTTCAAATTAATTATTAATAAAAGTGAGAATGGTCTTCAACTTACCCCTACATGGCAGGTACAGTATAAGCAAACCCCAAAACCAACAGGATTCCATGACCACGGAACATGGTAAATAAAACAAGCAGCAAGTGCACAGATACAGAGCCACGCCATACTCCAAGGCCAAGAAGGCAGCGACAAGCAAGTCTCGATCAAACATGAAACATACATAGGAAGGAATTATTTTGGTCCATTTCAGTTTTACATTTTTTTAGTTTAAAAGGTTGGTCGCTTTTAGCAGCCAGCAATACTGACCCGGGCAACTTATAAGGTTGTTAGAACAACAACAACAACCACAGCGAATGCTACCACTCACTACTGCAGCCTTACCAATTAGAAAACAAAACATCCAATTGAAAAATACCAACATCAAGAAGAAAACAAGCACAATACTTACCGAAGGGCAGTAGCATTAAAAAAAAAAAATATGAAGCGTGGAGGGCAAAGACGAGAATAAAAAGGCCAGGGTCTTACATAACTTTGACAGGTTGCCAGGTAAATACTGCTAGCTACTAAATGACACACCAGATAAATTTAAAAATGAAGAAATTTACTAAGCAAATGTAATTTGAAAATGGTATAAAATAAGAATAAAAATATATATATATATCCCTTTTTCTAAAATTTAAGAATGCAATCAAACTAAATGAGAAAAACAGTATTTTAAAATAAGGTTGAAATTAAGGAGAAATGAAGCTCACATTAACATAGGCTTCCGCCAAAATTAAGGTTTGAAAATTCATTAATAACTCATTACCTTACATATAGAAACATTAAAATTATTTAAAAATTGGTTGCAACCGATATGCAGGCCCGCGATATAAAATCACTTTAAAATTGAAATTTGCTACACTACTAAAATACTAAATTACAAGACGCACACAAGCACACACGTAAAAGAAGAAAAATTAGTGGCTCCAACCGCGAATAAACATTACTCCAAAGAAACGAGGTAGATGAAAACACAAAAAGATAATAGCACACAGCAACTCCAACAAAAGAAGTATATTAAAGGAAATTTACAATTAACGGTGCACTCATAAAAATAATAAAGAACACTGAAACACCCAACAGGAGCTACCCGTTACAGACGCGAAGCCAAGATCCCATAATAATCATCAAAGCCACCCAAAATATTAACGTATCTTCAGATTAGATAAGAAGGGATGACATGACGTAATAAAGACAAAAGCAAGGAACGCAAACAATGGGAGAAAAGATAATAAGACAACGAAAGAAAACTCCCATTATTAAACTTAATTTGACCAGCAAATTTCAATTTTAAGATTTTAAGTTATTAAAATAATAATAATAATTATTATTATTATTTATCCAAGAGGTGATAGTACCAGTTTACATTAGCCTTACTTAATCAATTCACCAGCGGTTTACATACTTTAGAACAGAGGGGGCCGTGGAATGCGCTACGATGCGAATATGAGGTGTCATTAATTAAGGCCCGTAACAATGCGATAATAATCACGTACAGATAACCAGCCACGAAGGCAATAGGACAACATCAGACAGCAAAAACAACCAACCAGGAAAAAAATTAAGGGAGAAAACACGCACCGAAATGAATTACCCAAAAAAAGTAATAATAATAATAATAATAATAATAATAATAATAATAATAATAATAAGATTCATCACCATAATGAACATCAAGAAAAACAGTTGGCAATAATGCACACCGACAAAAACGTAAGATAAAATCACTTACACAAAATATCACCTCATAGATGCATAACTAGCGATCCCGAGCTCCCTACATTACATTAAATTTTCTTTTCAAATATATATCAAATTTTGCTTACAAGGTTACACTATACCAAAATTGTCGTTTATAATGTTGCTCATGTCCACGATGAAATTACTCACACTAGTTGCTGAACGAATGGGATCCCTTCAATAAATTATAATTTTCAGTACTTACTTGGAGTTAATATATCCAACTTACGAGACACTTGAAACTTTTAATACCGATAACGGTTAACACACTGCACCAAGTTTACATGTTACATTAAGAAAATATTAAGGTTGGAGCACACTGGATAACTTCAAAAAAAAAAATAACAGGGCCTAGCCCTCACATTACACTTTAACCGCCGGAGTCAAGCTCCATTATAATAGCTTTCCCTCCTCGCCAAGCCGTCTGCTTGGGAGAATCATACAACACAGCCATCTTGGAGAGTCGCGGCAAGCAGACTACTGCAGACTACTGAGCTCACACCGAGCTAGCCGAGTAGCCAGTCCCATAATTCAATGCGTGCACCGCGAAAATGCGCAGAAGTTACAAATGATAATTCGGCGCATTACAGAATCCAGTCAAATGCCTGACAATAATGGATTGATAACTTGAATTAAATTGGTCTGGTAACTTCCACAGTTAGGAAACAGTTCCAACAATGGCCGATAATACAGATAACGGCTGGATACACATGGCGACGTGACAGATGAATAAATAAATACACTTAAATGCTTTGATGTAATAATTCAGTTATGTCCAGTAAATATTAGTTCCCATTTTCACATTACAATAGTATAGTATAGTATTATATGTAGTCACGTGCACATAAGGGATTAGTGTTACCTGTGAGTGGGGACGAGGGTCCCCGGGACTTAGTGAGGATGGAGGAATCATCAGACGGTGGCCTAGGTACTCTATCTAACCATAATTCACTTAGCTCAGATATAGGTACCGCATTAAACTTGTGCTATTCAGACGGACCGTTAAGTGATGTAGACCAAATACCTTCTCAAATATCTACACTACGTAAACGTGGTCTCCCGGACGAGCGTCCTGATTACTGGAATGAAGAGGGCCTAAGTGTGAAGAAGCTATCAGTGTCAATAAGTGCCAGTGAAAATTCTCATGAACATCGAACTAGCTGCCCAATTCCGCCAGCCCCATCTGTGCAGCCTGTGCAGTTGAATACGTCCCAGCATCCAGCTAGCCAGCTTGCTCCAAGTCAACAGGTACGAAGCAGCGCTCAGCATGAGTCATACCTCTATAAGTTAGATGATAAAGGTCCGTTCATAGTGTATGCTGAACATAAACCCGATGAGGCAGGTGCGGTAACTAAACATATCGGCCGGTTACATCCAATGTCCGTGGGAAAGTGTATTAGGGCCTTAATTCCAGACATGCGTACTTCTATAATGAACATTACTACAAAGGGACGTAATAGGGTTCAAATAGAACTTTCTTCCGCTACCTGTGCAAACAGGCTTGCTCAGTTACAATCCGCCTCACTCAGTCTTTACATACCAAGGCATCTAACGGTGAAGAAAAGTCTTATTCGTGCAGTAGATACGTCCTTCTCGGAGGAAGAATTACTTTCAGAAATTCAGTCAGATAAGAAAATATTAGAAGTACATCGCTTTCACCGTAAACTTGTACGAGACGGACAGACTGTACTAGTGCCTCGGCAACTGTTGCGTGTTGTATTTGAAGGTCGCACTTTACCTCCTTACGTGTATATATTTAACACTCGGTGTGGTGTAGAACCTTACGTCCAGAATGTAACCCTTTGCTACCACTGTCTTAAATACGGCCACGTAAATAAACAGTGTCGTAGCAAAGCACGCTGGGCATGTTGCGGCGACAGTCACATCACTGCAGATTGCCTTACTCCAGATCCGCCTAAATGTATTTACTGCTCAGGCCCTCATCGTGCAGATGATCGATCCTGTCCAGAATACGAATGACAGCGTAGGATTAAATATAATATGGCCCATTTAAATATCACCATTGAGCAAGCACTCGAAATAGAATCTACAAGCACATATGCTAATACTGTGATGCAAAATAACACTCCTCCAGCAAGTACATCTTACCACAAGGAATTTCCATCCCTTCCTTTCCCTGCACGTGGGCCACTTCCCACCAATAACCTTTCCAACTCTTCTTTCCCTAGTACCTCTAAGGTGTCCTCTCGTTTTATACCCAAACGTTCTTCCACCCCAAAGTCTAGAGTTCTAGTTCACAACCAGTGGAAAACATACTACAATGGACAGCGTTCTCCTGCCAACTCCACTGGACCTATATACCCTACACAACAAGTTCAACCAAGTCAACTGCCTCAAACAACACCACAGGCTCTACCTACAACTCCACTGCTTGAAAACATTGTCCAGTTTATTTTGACGCTTAAAAACACGGCCTCCTCGGAAACTGATCCCTCTCATATACGTGACGTTATTTCATCACTTTTTAATCAGAATAACCATGGATACCGCACATCAACTGAATAAAATCATACAGTGGAACTGTCACTCAATACGAGCGCATAAACTTAGCCTTTAGACTCTACTGCGAGATTACTCCGTTTCAATGTGTGTAGTTAGTGAGGCCTGGCTGAAGGATACTACCCCCTTTCAGCTTCCAGGCTACAATTTTATAAGAAGTGATCGTGGTGATGGTTATGGAGAGGTTGGAATTCTCCTCCAGAAGAACATCCTTTATGATCAAGTAACTCTTAATCTTCGAGGGTCGAAATTGGAAACATGTGCCATCAAGGTTAACTACAGGGGTTCACCGTTAACTATTGTTTCCGTATACCGATCACCTAACCAACTGGTATCCGCACACGAACTGCGTCGACTCTTTTCCCAACTTTCACAGCCTGTACTTATCTTCGGAGACTTCAACTCACACCACTTGAATTGGGGAAGTTCTTCTACTGACTCACATGGAATACAACTCATGGGTGTAGCTGAAGAAGAAAACTTAGTGCTACTGAATGATGGGTCCCCTACCCGAATTTTCCGACCTAATCAAGCTCCTTCGGCAGTAGATGTTACTTTTGCATCTCCTTCAATAGCACTCGACTTCTCCTGGCAGGTTCTACAGGACACTCTAGGATCTGACCACTTTCCAATATTATTAACATCGACTAATAAATCAACCATTCCTCATACATCTACCCAACATATCGTTGGAAAATTCGACAAGCTGACTGGGCAAGTTACAAGGAGGCAATAGATCTCATCCTGGAAGAATACTACGAAACGAATGACATTGTCAGAGACTACGAAACATTCTGCGATTCCATTCATCGAGCAGCCTGCCTTACAATTCCACAAAACAGACCATATGCATACAGCAAACGACGTCCAACTCCCTATTGGGATAACGAATGTCAAGCTGCGTTGCATGACAGGCGTGTGGCACTCCACCATTATAAACAGGATGCTTCTGAAGCTAATTTCCTCACCGTACAACAAACTCAAGCGAAAGCAAAACGCTTATTCAAGCTTAAAAAGCGTCAGGGTTGGCGCCAATATTGTACTTCTCTCAACTCATCTATCTCTCCTGCTACGATGTGGCGGAATATTCGTCGTTTCCGAAACTCACAGAACTGCCCTCAGTTTACATCTACATGTACGATACCAATAAAAGAGGACATCCTGAGAAAAATGGCCCCTCCTTCAGCTCATATAGGTTATTTACCACGCAATGGCCATGAAGATAATTTCCATCCACTACTTCGTCCATTTGAATTTCAAGAACTTATTAAAGCCTTGAAAACGAGTAATAATACTTCCCCAGGCCCAGATAACATCCATTACCCAATGTTACTCAACATGTCTAGTGATGGACATAAGAAACTACTTAAGCTGATGAACAGGATGTGGTTTCAAAGAGTGCATCCTCCGTCATTTAAACTTATTCGTCTGGTACCATTATTGAAGAATGGGAAAAATCCACAACTAGCTTCATCCTATCGCTCACTGTCCTTGATATCCTGCTTGTACAAGACTATGGAAAGGATGATTAAGCATCGATTAGAATGGTGGGTAGAACATCACAAGCTGCTACCACCTCAACAAATGGGTTTTCGACGAGGGAAAGGTACAATAGATACACTTGTACATCTAATTACAGACATCCAACTTGGTCTGAGCAATAACAATTACGTTGCGGCATTGTACACTGATCTGTCTTCTGCGTATGACAGCGTGCTTATTCCCGTCTTAGAAGACAAATTACGCTTCCTACATCTCCCAGAGGACTTTATTGGGAACCTCAGTTGCCTTCTGCAAGATAGACATCTCATCATGTTTCACAATGGCACGACAATTGGTCCTCGAATGACATCCCAAGGTCTTCCACAAGGCTCTATCTTGTCTCCGTTGCTTTTTAACATATACACAGCAGACCTCACATCTATTCTTTCTCCTGAGATTCAAGTTCTTCAGTATGCTGATGATATTTGCATTTATACAGAAGCTGAATCCTTGGACAAGTGTCAAGAACAGATGACGGTTGCCATGAGGACTTTCACTCCTTGGCTTCATAACCATGGATTAACGACATCTGCAGGAAAATCAGCAGTCTCTATCTACACTCGACATTCGAGACCCCCACTGGACACGATTCATCTGGGTTCCTACTTATTTCCCTACAAGGTGGTGGTGCCTTATCTAGGACTTCTCATCGATCACAAATTGACATGGTCTCCACATATTCATCATGTGCTCCGTAAGTGTGATATTTCAGTCAATATCTTACGAGCCATTAGCGGCTCTTGGTGGGGCTGTGACCCGAAAATTGCGCTGCAACTGTACGGAAGTTTGATTCGACCTCTCCTGGATTATGGAAGTGGATGCTTTGCTACGGCTTCCAAAACATTGTTAACTAAACTAGACAAATGTCAGTATAAGGCCCTTAGACTCTGCATAGGAGCAATGCAGACTACACCTACAAATGCTCTGCTACTTGAAACACTCGAACCTCCTCTCCATCTACGAAGGCAATATCTAGCGGGGAAATATATTTTCAAACTTTTTCAATTCAGGGAGTCTCCAATACTTCACAAGATAACTAAGCTGACTACCCTAGTACTGACTTCACGCTACTGGAGAAAGAAACGTCAACCGATCCTAGTGGATGAATTCACCAATCTCAGTGGTTGCAGGCGTATTATAAGCACTACAGATACCCATCCCAGTTTTAACTGTTCTTTTGAAATTACTGTTAAGAAACTGGATATTCGACAAGAAACATCATTTGAGATCACTGTGAACTGTAACGATGTCAGCCTGAAACGTTATCTGGCAGAATGGCCACACGCCCGACACGTCTACACAGATGGATCAAAGGACTGTAATACAGTGGGTAGCGCCTATATCGATGTTCAATCCGGCAGTTGTGGTAAGTTCAAGCTACCTCCGACAGCATCTATATTTACGGCTGAGCTTACAGCCATTTTGGGGGCCCTCGAATACGCTGCTAATCTTCCTGAGCGGTTGATTGTGGTGTTGTTTGATTCTAGATCAGCACTGCAGAGTCTACAAACCATTCACTCACGGACATCATCCTTGATTCTCGTACACGAGATTATTGCACAGGTACATCGACTTGAGACACAGGGGAAGAAAGTTTCATTTGTGTGGGTAAAAGCCCATGTAGGAATCCCAGGCAATGAACTAGCAGACAAAGCAGCACGATCTGCTGCCACTGAAGGCCAACAGACTTATACGACAGTTCCAGCATCGGATTACACCTCCTTGCTTCGTCGACGGCAATTGATGGCGTGGAACAACGAGTGGCATGATACCTCCCAACAACGCGGAAAACACTATGCCACTATCCATCCAGATATTCCAAACGATCTTTGGCACCATCAGCTTCCCTATTCGCGTCAATTCATCAGAGCAAACGCAAGAATGAAGTTTCATCATGGTTGTTTCCCTCAGCATCTGCACAAAATCCAAGTACTACGATCTCCCTTCTGTTCATGTTCAGCTGATACAGTTGCCGATCTTAATCATATATTCTTTGGATGTCCACACCACTTTGTACGCACTACTTGCCTACTTCAAAATTTATTGGCATTAGGATACCAATTACCCCCTATTCTTTCGTCAATTCTCCACAAAAGTGATCAATCTGCTTACTTTGAGTTATATGCATTTCTTTCTGCCATTGGACTGCGAATCTAAGTCCTTCACCTAGCATCGAACTTACCCTATAGTACTACAACACTCCTACCTTCTTCTGATCCACGGCCTAGTCACGCGTACCACTAGATGTCCTCATAGGCATTATGATGAGAAGACGAATCCATCTCTCCTGTCTCCGAGCAACAAATAAATTAAAACATAAGTTCCTATAAAACTCCCTTCCATTCATAATTCACTGGCTGAGTGGGCTTCGACCCGAATGCCAAATATATATATATATATAAACAGATGGTTACTTTACTAAGGCATGTCGTTCGATAGATTGATCGTTCATTTTGAATATGTTAAAGTTAGACTGAATGTGTGGGAACATATGCACTTAAACTTCTGGCACTGCCGGGGCGCTAGTTTTGGCGAGGTTGGCGCTGAGTGAGTAAATTCTGGATACCTAATAGGAAAAGTAACCGACGAATATCAAAGACTTGTCAAGCCGGGAAATGAAGACTTGGCGATAGCACTTACAGACAGGCTCAAGTAACGATCGCACAAAGGTACCAACTGAAAATTATAAAGAGACCACAATATGCTTTTTTGTCAAAAAAGTCGACCATTTACATTTTTTGCTAGTGGCTTTACGTCGCACCGACACACATAGGTCTTATGGCGACGATGGGATAGGAAAGGCCTAGGAGTTGGAAGGAAAAAGCCGTGGCCTTAATTAAGGTACAGCCCAGCGACCATTTAAAGACGGATAGTCATTGGTTCAAGAAACGCCAACGCACGAAGTCAACTGGTACAGAATCTGTTAAATCATCTGTCGAGGTAGAAAGTAAACGGAGTTATGAGACATTCAATGTACAAGATCAGCAAAATAATACCCAACGTGATGGATGGTGCATTGATTCCTGTGCAACAGGTCATATGACTAGCTACCAAAAATGTTATTAATTAATTAATTTATTTATTTATTTATTTATTTATTTATTTATTTATTTATTTATTTATTTATTTATTTATTTATTTATTTATTTATTTATTTATTTATTTATTTATTTATTTATTTATTTTTACTGCCTTTTTACAGTGTCGAAGTTAGAGCTTGAGGCTCTCTCTTACACAACCACATACTAATTAAATTATACTGGTAAATAAAATGCTAAGATTTCTAAAATATAGTGATCTTGGGTAATAAGGATAAAGAAATATGCGGAACAGTATGGGAAAATATCAGATTTAGGAAAGGGGGAAATGCTGTCGATAATACTAGTCACGTTGCTTACGAAATCTGTGAAGATAGCAGGGTCCAAATTATATGTTGCGGCAGTAGGAATGGAAAAAGCCTTTGACACAGCGAGCAGGGAGGCGTTATTTACGAGATTAAGTGAGATAGCATTATCTAAGAAAACGAGGGGCGCAATTGCAATGTATATGTTGTACCTGTCCAGGGCTCCAGTACATAATGATTGTAATTGTCAAATGCGATGACAGAGTGGACCCCAGCACCCCTAAGTGAGTGACTCGAGCGGCATGCAGGCAATAATCTTAGTTATGAGAGGAATACGAGAAGAATGGTTCTATATTTACACAAGCTTTAATGAGTATAGGTTAAAAACAAAGCGAAGATTTGCCATGAAATTTACACACACGAGAATAGATACCGTACGTCTGATTTATGTTGAGCGATTGAATGTCTTTCATTTTAATTCCGCATTTCTCACTCTATAACTATAAAATATCGAAAATGCGTCTCCTCTCGGACTATTTAACACTCGAAAACACTCAATATTTAATACACTATAACACTTATAACACATATATAATTAAATAAAGGCATATCTCGAGACGGTTCATTGTCTTAGAGAGAAGTACATGGATATGATTAGTGAGAAGTTTCGAACAGTAGACAGTCAGCAGGTTCAGGATATAGAAAGTGAATGAGTGGCATATAGGGTAGTAGAAACAGCAAGGGAATGCCTAGGAACAACTGTGTGTAAAGATGGGAAAAGTCGAACATCTTGGCGTAATGATGAAGTGAGAGCAGCTCGTAAACGTAAAAAGAAGGCTTATACAAGGAACAAGGCAGACAGGGATTTGTACGTAGATGAAAGAAACAGAGCTAAACAAGTAGTTGTTGAATCCAAAAAGAAGTCGTGGGAAGATTTTGGTAATAACCTAAGAAAGGCAAGGTCATGAAGCAGGGAAACCTTTCTGGTCAGTAATAAAGAATCTTAGGAAGGGAGGGAAAAAGGAAATGAACAGTGATTTGAATAATTCAGGTGAACTCATAATAGATCCCAGGGAATCACTGGAGAGGTGGAGGGAATATTTGGAACATCTTCTCAATGTAAAGGGAAATTATCCTGGTGGTGTTGCAAACAGCGAAGCTCATGGGGAGGGGAACATGATGTTGGTGAAATTATGCTTGAGGAAGTGAAAAGGATGGTAAATAAACTCCATTGTCATAAAGCAGCAGGAATAGATGAAATTAGACCCGACATGGTGAAGTATAGTGGGAGGGCAGGGATGAAATGGCTTCATAGAGTAGTCAAATTAGCGTGGAGTGTTGGTAAGGTACCTTCAGAATGGACAAAAGCAGTAATTGCACCCATCTATAAGCAAGGGTACAGGAAGGATTGCAACAACTATCGAGGTAACTCATTGATTAGTATACCAGGCAAAGTATTCACTGGCAACTTGGAAGGGAGGGTTCGATCAGTCATTGTGAGGAATTTGGATGAAAACCAGTATGGTTTCCGACCACAGAGAGGCTGTCAGGATCAGATTTTCAGTATGCGCCAGGTAATTGAAAAATTATACGAGAGGAATAGGCAGTTGTGTTTATGTTTCGTAGATCTAGAGAAAGCATATGACAGGGTACCGAGAGAAAAGATGTTCGCCATACTGGGGGACTATGGAATTAAAGGTAGATAATTGAAATCAATCATAGCCATTTATGTTGACAATTGGGTTTAAGTGAGATTTGATGATAGAATGAGTTCTTGGTTCAGGGTACTTACAGGGGTTAGACAAGGCTGTAATATTTCACCTTTGATGTTCGTAGTTTACATGGATCATCTGCTGAAAGGTATAAAATGGCAGGGAGGGATTCAGTTAGGTGAAAATGTAGTAAGCAGCCTGGCCTATGCTGACGACTTGGTCTTAATGACAGATTGTGCCGAAAGTCTGATGTCTAATATCTTGGAACTTGAAAATAGGTGCAATAGTATGAAGATTAGACTAAAGTGATGTCAGTAGGTAAGAAATTCAACAGAATTGAATGTCAGATTGGTGATACAAAGCTAGAACAGGTCGATAATTTCAAGTATTTAGGTTGCGTGTTCTCCCAGGATGGTAATATAGTAAGATTGAATCAAGGTGTCGTAAAGATAATGCAGTGAGCTCGCAGTTGCGATCAACAGTATTCTGTAAGAAGGAAGTCAGCTCCCAGACGAAACTATCTTTAGATCGGTCTATTTTCAGACCAACTTTGCTTTACGGGAGCGAAAGCTGGGTGGACTCAGGATATCTTATCATAATTTAGAAGTAACAGACATGAAAGTAGCAAGAATGATTGCTGGTACTAACAGGTGGGAACAATGGCAGGAGGGTACTCGGAATGAGGAGATAAAGGCTAATTTAGGAATGAACTCGATGGATGAAGCTGTTCGCATAAACCGATTTTGGTGGTGGGCGCATGTGAGAAGAATGGAGGAGGATAGGTTACCTAGGAGAATAATGGATTCTGTTATGGAGGGTAAGAGAAGTAGAGGTAGACCAAGACGACGATGGTTAGACTCGGTTTCTAACGATTTAAAGATAAGAGGTATAGAACTAAATGAGGCCATAACACTAGTTAAAAATCGAGGATTGTGGCGACATTTAGTAAATTCACAGAGGCTTGCAGACTGTACGCTGAAAGGCATAACAGTTTAATGATAATGTATGTATGTATGTATGTATGTATGTATGTATGTATGTATGTATGTATGTATGTATGTATGTATGTATGTATGTATGTATGTATGTATGTATGTTATTATTATTAGGTTCGTTACGACCCCTGAGGATCACGAGTGGCTTGTTCGGTACGTCTTCTTTCTTCCCAGTACCTCTTCATTCTTTCACTCCTCCTCTTTCTCTCAGCTTCCGTGATCAGAATCTTGATCCTGGTGTCTGTCCATTTGTGACCTTCCACGAGCTTGTTGTATTTGGACCTATCCTGTACTGTCATCAGTGGATATTTTTCCTTTATGCCAATAGTCTCCCAATCTTCTCTGATTTCCTTCATCCAATTATTTCCAGTTAAGCAGGTTGCATTCCATAGCTTCTTCGTCAGCCTACTGTCATCCATCCTCATGAGATGTCCAACAAATTCCAACCTTCTCTTTCTTATCACACTCGAGATTGGTTGTATACTCACATATAGTTCCTGCCTTGATCTGTGTACCCAGATTTCACCTTGCTTTTTGGTGCCCCATATATGTCTCAAGATTCTTCTTTCCTCCTTCTCCAATTGTATGCATGCTCTCTTGCCCAATGTCAGCGTTTCAGTTGCATATAATCCAGCATTCTTGATGGTTATCATGTAGTGTCGCAGTTTGACGTTCTTCGAGAATTTCTTCTTTCCATATGTAATCATGGCTGGATATCGTAGTTTCAGCAGCAGTTGAGCTCTGTCTGTGGTACTTTTGTTGCTTTGTACTTTACCCGTGATGTTCTCACCTAGGTACCGGAAGCTGTCGACTCTCTCTACCAATTGGCCTTTTTTATACCAATCGGTTTTCGTATTCAGCACCTTCGACTTGTTGTAGGCTATTTTTAGATCAACTTTTGCTGCAGTCTCTACTAGATTTGCTAGTGCCAACTTTGCCTCTTCTTCCTTCTCATGTAACAACACCATATCATCTGTGAAGGCAATCCACTATTACATTGTTTTTGATCTTATATCCGATCTGTACACCTTCAATTCCCATGGCTCTATTCAACTGTCTCCACTGTTTCACCACTTCATCCAAAACTATAGGCAAACTGAAGTAATAGATGGTATTTAGTGATCATGAAGCTGTTTTTGTGATAGTTAAAAATAAATGTGATAGAAAGGAAGGTCTTAAAAGTAGGACTATTAGGCAGTACCATATGGCTGATAAAGCAGGCATGAGGCAGTTTCTAAAAAGTAACTATGATCGGTCAAAAACGGTAAATAAAAATGTAAACAGATTCTGGGATGGGTTTAAAGAAATTGTTGAGGAATGCGAAAACAGGTTTGTACGTTTAAGGGTGGTAAGGAAGGGTAAAGACCCATCTTATTATAATCTTATAATCTTATTATAATTCGGAACCAAGAAAATAAGCGAGATATATGCCGACTTAGAGGGGCGAATTATACCATCTTTTAGCATCTGATCGATGATCTCCTTCAGAGCCTTCATTTTAGGTGGAGATGACCTATAAGGTGGAAATATAACGGGGATCGAATCCATAACCTCAATCTTGTATTCGATAAGGTCAGTAACACCAAGAGTATCGGATAAAACATCTTGAAACGACTGACACGACTTACGAATACTATCAGCCTTCTCCTCAGGTAGATGTGTAAGGTCTAACAACGTCTCATCCTGGGTAGGCGAAACCGATGAACATGACACATTTTAGCAGGGAAATTTTAAAAGTATTAGCAAACTTGAAGGTGCACGACTTTCTCTGAATGTCGAGCACTAGGCCAGTAGATGACATGAAATCCGCTCCAAATGTTACTGACAAGACAATATCTTAGCCACAAGCAATTTCAATTTCCAAGTAAATTTAGAAATCCGAATTTTGGCAAAGATGAAACCAAAATTTCTAATGGAAAAGAATTGGCCGAAACGCATTGAACGGAAGACGAACAATAATCAGAAAGTTTACAGGCAGATATTAATTTAGAGTACCATTCAGCCGAAATAATAGAACAAACACTCCCAGAGTCTAATAGGGCAGTAAGCGGTTCATTATTCAACTCAATTTTGAGAAAAGGTACAAGTGGAGGGTCTCCGCCGCAATCCTAAGTCATTCTTTGGGGCATTCCAATGCGGGGTTACAGAAACTGCTACCCTGGTCCTAGCTTTCAGAGGCTTTGACCGGGGCTGATGAACCCACTGACTCAGCCGATGCCACTAGTCACTTTCGATTATTCGAATTGGTGGAGGTTGCACCAGAAGTTGAACAGGAACGGTTGCTATTCGCATTAGGGCAGTTATTGGCGAGATGATTAAATGAGCCACACTTGAAACATCCTTGTGATGACCCTGCTCCATTTTTTGTCCCATTGGATTTAATCAAAGGACACTTATTACTCAGATGTTCTGCCGACCCACAAGCATAACATTTACGGGTTGTGGAAGTTCGGCGAGGTGGAGGCCGGAATTTACTCGAAGACGGAGGTGGCTCCTTAGCGACACGTAAGGTGTCGGCATACCGCACTCCTTCAGCTGATACAGCCATAGCCTCTAATTCAGAAAAAGTTTGAGGACGCGACGCAAAACACAAATATGTCCTGCAGGGAGGAGAAATGCCTTCCACAATGGCCTGCACAATTTGATCTTCTGGGAAATGAAGAGTAAATACCCTAGTGTAGAACTTAATATATTGGATGAAGTCTGCCAAGTTTTCATCCAGTCGCTGTGCTCTGAAATAATACTTTTGTATTAAGGACGACATGGCTCGAGCCGGAATGAAATTAGCTAGCAGATGGGCGTGGTTGGCTTCTATAGACGATTGTTCGGCTATTACTCTATCTTGTCCGAGAGGACGCCTGTGGAGTAAGGGTAAATAATTTGAAGAATTTGCGAAGGAGAGAGAGAAAACACTAGAAGGGGATCTTGGAATTCAACTAAGAACCTTAAAAATTCAATTACGTCATTGGTAGAATTGATGGAAAACTTAGAAATTCCCCTAAGCAACATAGCCAAAGGAGGAGGCAGACTACATAACAGGTGACGGCCTAGGGGGTGAAGAAGCCTCAGACACAGCATTATTCAAAAAGAATGCTGGAATGGATGTACGACGCTCAGCTTCATTGCCTAATGGGGCAGAAGTATGTTGAGTGGCTACCGATGTTCTACTTTCTTCCCCTTTGGAAGAATTCTCCTCATTAGCTATGTTTACAATAGTGGATTGGTCGGTTTGAACTGTTCCAATTAACAATTGACAAACTTTACTGACATTTTTGATAGATGATCAACTAAATTACTCGCCTTCTTAGCATGACCTTCCTTTAATTTTAGAGACAATAGATCGCTCACCCTGTTATAAAAATGGAACAATCTTGCCTGCACTCTCTTAAGTTGATTTCGCGCTGGATCACTTACTTCAAAAAACTAACTACAGATGCTTTCTCAGTAGTGTTCTTGGCGATAGTGGAGAGAGCCTCATCAATATCTTTCTCTCCCAAGGTTGTGATACTAATTGGCAGTTCAAGGGATTCCTTAAGCTTGGTGGTATCGGCCGCAACCGTGCCTCCAGATTGAACATTTCTAATAGCTAATTCGTAAATCAATTCCTCCTTGCGCAAGTAGCCGGGATGGAGGACTTCGCGAGCGCCGGACATGATGACAAAAATGTACAAAATTAGAAAATAGGAAAAGAAAATTCCAGCGACTGAGAAAATTGTTAGAGTATAAATCGAAGCTTATGATTAGCCGACAAAAGGGGCTTAATTGAGACCCATTCCACCACGCTCTGCTACCACTTGTTACGGGGTTACCCGTGGATCAGCACACGTTAAAGAATGTGCCGGCGTGAATGGGTCTAACAAGGGAACATCGGCAATGGGTAATTCGCCAATCGCGATGAAACTTGGAAAACACATTGAGGTACACGTAAAAATGATGTCGGCATCAATTTTGGGTGCCAACATTCATTAGGGCGTTAACTACGGGGCCTAAAATTTGCGACTTTTCAAATTCCGCGCGGTCAGCGATGAATACCTGCTGGCCAATGCTAAGCTGGCACACTGCGTATCTGGAGACACGCCTCTGCACCTCCTCCCCTCCCCGCTCCAATTGGTTCGCCACCGCACGTTCCCCTTCTCCCCGCGCTTGCCGGCAGCTTAGCTGTTCAACGGGACCGACTGCTTCTTTTCGTACTGTAATTATTGGAATCCTTTAAATTACGTTCCGTTTCACACATAATGATAATAAATAACCTACATTAACATACCCATATTTTATTCAAATGTTATATTTTCATTCCTGCTAATTCCGGTGAGTTGTCACATTCGCGGGTACAACTCCGAGTTAAGTACCACGGAAACGCGGGATGGGGTACCACGTCCTACCTACGCTTAAATTATTATTTACGTCTAAAACGCCTCTAAGCTGTCGATAGTGTCCTTTAGAATGGACATACGTATGGAATTAAATTAAATCACCCACCATTAAATAAGTCCCCCACCTTTAAACAACGTTAAATACCTTTTTATGTAAAGAAATTACGTGCCGGGGTAGAGGATCTCAATGAAAGTAATGAGATTCGGTACCTCGGGATATCAAGACCTGGTTATAGGTCCAGATCTTCTTTTTATGACCCCTTCCCCCCACCCATTTTGTGTACGCTACCAGTTGTGTCATAACGAAACGGCATCACGGACGACGACGACAACAACAACAATTATAAACTCCGAGTTTGAAACTACTGGTATTTTCCGTATTGCGTACTCTGGTATAATGAACAAGCCTATAGGTAGAATGTTTTTATTTGTGCTTGTACTGAACGATTTATTTATGTTTTGCAGTGACAGGCACAACACATTTCAATTGCAACAATGGTTGTCGAATATAAATTAATTTAATTCATAGGCAACTTCAATATGAGTATGACATGGAATGTAGTAAAGTTTGACGTACCGAGCTCGATAGCTGTAGTCGCTTAAGTGCGTCCAGTATCCAGTAATCGGGAGATAGTGCGTTCGAGTCCCACTGTCGGCAGCCTTGAAGATGGTTTTCCGTGGTTCCCCATTTTCACACCAGGCAAATGCCGGGGCTGTACCATAATTAAGGCCACGGCCGCTTCCTTCCAACTCCTAGGCCTTCCGTAATCCATCGTCGCCATAAGACCTATGTGTGTCAGTGTGACTTAAAGCAAATAGAAAAAAAAAGTTTGACGTAATAAGAAAAGCCTTGAAACATAAAAAAGATGTGCATTTATATATGCAATAGATATACAGTAATCGCAGGCAGACCTGTAGTCTTACTGTACCCGTACATTTGCGTTATAGCTGACGAAGGTCTATGTATTCAACAAGTACCGATATTAAAGTATCACACTACAGTCTTCTGGGTATAATGGCAGTTACATACCCAAAAAGTTAAATGACTATTGTACGAACTGGTACAACAAAAAACAATACAAGGCAACACAATAAATGACTCCGTAACAATTACATCGGGCAAATTCCCCGTCAATAACTGATAGTAAACAAAAACAATCTTTGGTCTATTCGAAACATTAAAAAATAGTGAAAAGAAAACCGAAACGAATCACAATTAACAACAGGCACCGTACTATTGTTTTGCTAATTGTTTTACGTCGCACGGACACAGATAGATCTTATGGCGACGATGGGATAGGAAAGGCCTATGAGTTGGAAGGAAGCGGCCGTGGCCTTAAGGTACAACCCCAGCATTTGCCTGGTGTGAAGATGGGAAACCACGGAAAACCATCTTCAGGGCTGCGGACAGTGGGATTCGAACCCACTATCCCCCTGATGCAAGCTCACAGCCGCGCGCCTCTAACCGCAAGGCCAACTCGCTCGGTGCAAACGTTTTCACAAATATCTCAGAAAACGTAAACTGACTAATACAACGTGGAAATTACAAAGGAGAGATATGAGGAAGGCTGATAGAGTACGCAAAGTGTAGCACCGGTTCTCTTCGACAGCTAAGCGGCCGGCAAGCTCGGGGAGAAGGGGAACGTGCGGCGGCGATTCAATTGGAGCGGGGAGGGGTGGAGCTGCAGAGGAGTGTCTCCAAATACGCAGCGTGACAGCTTAGCATTGGCCAGCAGGTATTCACCGCTGATCGCGCGGTATTTGAAATGTCGCAACTTTTAGGCCCCATAGTTAACGCCCTAATGAATGTTGGCACCCAAAATTGATGCCGACATCATTTTTACGTGTACTTCAATGTGTTTTCCAAGTTTCATCGCGATCGGCGATTTACCCATTGTCGATGTTTCCTTGTAAGTACCAGATCAAAGTTCATTTAAAACTGTAACAAAGGTTATATTTTTCTCTTAAAAAAAAAGCAAGTAACAATGTAACAGGTATCAATGTCAATAAACAAGTCTAGGAAAGACAAGATTGGTGGTATAAACAGAGCTAGGGCTTCAAGCCCTCACTTTACACTTCCTGAGCTACCGCTCTACCTTATCATAACCTTACATAAGGGCAGAAATCCCCCAATACCTGGATCACTTGCTCCCAAAATGACAATGTCATGCCTCCCAGAGGCACATTTACAACACATGAAAAGAGCTAACGGGCTGTCCGTTTTCAAACCTATTCTAGGCAACACCAAAAATATCTTACACTTTTTGGCCTTCCTTGGCCCAGCTTACAAATTGAAACAGGGGTATCTCGTACCCAACCTACAGGGCCTTCGTGTAAAAGAAATAACAGTTAAATGAATGCCCCGAACACAAAATGAAAGGAGGCGAATACTTGCACTTCGCGATGTGACTTCTTAAAATCCAAGAGGCACTAAGCCGATGAAACAAGGGCTATTCCCAAACTACTGAGGTGGCTCGAATAAGAATAATTTAAGACATTACGGAAAGGAAAAAAAAGACCAGTTACAAACGTAGTCACCTCAAACCAATTTGAAGGGGAGCTCGAGAGGGTACAGAACTCTCTATCCCCGATTTACAGTTAAAGATATTATGAAGTTTTTACATAAGCCGGCAGAGAATTTCAATTGTAAAAAGTAGGTTACATGGTTAAAGTTTCGGACCTTTCCCTCAGGTTAAACTGTGGAGCTAGCAAGATATAAGATGTTAACTAGCCATTACCTTGCTGAAGACCTGCTGCCTGAAGAAAGAGGCACCTCCCGCCTCCTGCTCGACACACACACTAAGTTAGATATTGATCAAATATCCAAGAGACTTGAAAATCTGCAGTTCATAAACCCTCGGGGAAAGTTCGAGACCTTTCACGAATAAAACAGCCACACCCTCTCACTTCATTGGACAGTTTCGAAGTTACACTTAAAAATCGAGGAAGAAGCCTGCGATAGGCTGAAAATTAATTACAGAAATTAGGGATTGGCTGAATTCAAAACTGGCGGAAAGGAAAGATCAATATTGCCAACCCAAAAATGAATGAACGAAATTTAGTAAAGATAAAACTTATGAATACAAAATTTCTTCAAGTAAGTTCTTTCACTTCGCACCAGGGTGCATGATCATAATTTTTTGGCAGTGACATCTATGAGAGAATGTCCACACTTCTTGATGAATTTCATACAGTACATGAAACTTCACAATAACAAAATTACGTCAAATTACTGTAGTGACGTCTTCTGAGTAAAGGTTTAAATAGGTCTAGTTCCAAGTTCAGTATTTCTCCTGTAGAGGAGTTCTTTTAGCCGCAAGAATTAAATGTGCGGCGTAGAGGTGTACCTCCCGGTACACGTGGAATTTACTGAAAGTTTTTGAAGTTCCTCCAAGCAACATAGCCAGAGGATGGGACATACTAATAAAACAGGGTGACATAATTGGTGTTAGCCTAGGGGATAGAGAAGCTTTCGATACAACATTATTCAAAAAGAACGTTGGAATTTGTTTGGGATGACCAGACTCTGTTTCCAATGGGGCAGATGTTTATTGAGTAGCTACAGATTTTCTACTTCTTACATTCTTGGAAGAATCTTCCTCACTCACAATGTTTATCACAGGGACTTGGTCGGTTATGGGAGAAGCTGCCAGAGTCAACAATTGATTAACTCTATGAGGCACCGTTCACACCACGTGATATGTAGTAAGGAATATATTCCTTGGAAGGTTCGTGACACTGGGCGATACTACATGAGTTACAAATATGAGTTCAAACGTTCTAGTGGCTTATTGGTTCAGGCGTAGGATGAGAATAAAACGGAAATACTGGGTACATCCCTACAATCTTACGAACCTGCACCATAGCTCGGCTGTTGTTTCTTGAAAGCTGTCTCAACATGAATCAAAATTCAGGGAGATTTTTAGAATGAATCCTGAAAACTTTCAATTTCTGAAAAGCCTATTGTCACGAACCCTTGAAAAAAAGATACACCCTTCAGGAAGGCCATTTCTTCAGATAAAAACTTGTGATTACTATAAGGTAAGTAGATATGAATATAAAAAGCAGTATTAATAAAATTTAGCTGTTTTAATTTGATTCCAATCAGTTCCATGAAATTAATTAAAGGTGTTACAGAATTGTCTTCTCTTCTTCCCGTCATGTTTACAACTCAAAATATCGTTCGATACTAATCTCAGAAGAGACTAGCAAGCAGCACTTCGAGAGATACATCACTTGCGATATATTGTGCAATTGCGCAGCTGTGAACCTTTTTCATCGCCTCCCTTTAGATTACAAGTATCTGTCTGTGTGTGCACCCAACCTATAGGGCCTTTTCGGAAAAGAGCAGCTTAAGTAAATGGCCCGAAACACAAACTGAATGGAGGCGTACTGCGCACCAAGGTAATGACCATATAAAAATCCTAAAGGGCAATAGGCCGATGAAACAGGGGCTGTTCCCAAACTACCGAGGAGACTCGTATAGAAATTACATTAACACATTACAGTAAGAAAAACAGTTAGAGAAAAACGTAGTCACCCCAAAACAAGATGAAGGGGAGCTCGAGAGGGTACTTCACTCTCTATCCTCGGTTTACAGTTAAGGATTCTATGAAGTTTTAACTTTAGCCTGAAGAAAGTTACATTTTAGAAAGTTGTTACATACTAAACAGTCGGACCTTTCCCTCAGGTTAAACTGCGGATGTAGCAAGAAGGAATAAAGTTATGTAACCATTATCTTGTAGATGTTCTAGCTGCCGACGAAAGAGACCGCCCGCCTCCTGCTTAACACACACACACACTTAGCTAGACGTCGATCAATTGGCCAAGAAACGTGAAAAGCCGCGCTTTATAAATCCTCAGGGAAGGTTCGAGATCATTCAAGACTAAACCAGCCACACCCTCTCAATTTAATTGGTTAATTTCAATGTTACACTCAGAATCGAACATGAAGTTGTGAGAGGTGGAAAATTAATTACAGAAATTAATGATTGGCTAGATTCAAAACTGGCAGAAATAAAAAGGAAATATTGCCAACCCAAAAATAAATGAATATCAATCAGTTACAAAAACCTAGAAATACAAAATTTCTTTAATTTATAACTTCTTCCACCTCGCACCAGGGTGCATGATCATAGCTTTTGGTAGTGTCATCTATGGAAGAATGTCCAAACTTCTTGATGAATGGCAACCAAACAAGGAGAAATTCACTCAGTTTAGAAAACTGCACAATAAGAAAATTACATAATATTTCGGTGGTGACATCTTTTGAATAAAGTTCTAAGTTCCTGTTGTAGTAGTTTCCATATTAGTTCGATAGGGGAGTTCATTCTAGCGCTTGTTTTGAATGTGCGGCGTTGAGATGTACCTCCCGATACAGTCACTACTGAAATATTAAGTAACTGTGTTATTGTGAAGTTTCCTAAACTGATTGAATTTCTCCTTGTTTTGTTTGCTGTATATCAAGAAGTTTGGACATTTTTCCACAGATGACACTACCAAAAACTCTGATCGTGCACTCTGGTGCAAGGTGAAAGAACTTATAACTTAAAGAATTTTCTTATTTCTAGGTTTTCATAACTGAATCTATGTTCATTTATTTTTGGGTTGGCACACTTCTATTTCTTTCCGCCAGTTTTGAATCTAGACAATCAGGAATTATGTAATTAATTATCAACCAATCCCGCATTTCTTGTTCACTTTGTGTTAACCAATAAATATTGAGAGGGCGTATCTGGATTAGTCCTGAATTCTCTCGAACCTTCCCTGAAAATATATAAGTTGCGGATTTGCGAGTTTCCTTGTCAATTGGTCATCGTCCTTCTAAGTGTGTGTGTTAAGGCCTTTCGGCTAATGTAAAACTTCATAAAATCTGTAACTGTAAATAGAGGATAGAGAGTGATTTGCAGTCTGGAGCTCCCCTTCATCTTGGTTTGAGGTGACTACGTTTTTGCAACTTTTCGTTCCTATAATATGTTAAAGTTATTTCCATGCAAGCCACCTCAGTGGTTTGGGTCTAGCCCCTGTTTCATCAGCCGAGAGCCCTGTAGGTTTTAATATTTCATTATCTGGAGCGCGGTGTTCCCCTCAATTCTCCTTGTGTTCGAGCCGTTTACTTAACCTGTCTTTTTTCGCAAAAGCCCTGTAGGTTGGGTACTAGATACCCCTGTATAAAACTACTTCTATATGTAATTCGTGGCTTGTGAGGCCAGAGAGTGTAACATTTTGATGTAATATGGCCTTGAGCGGGCTGTAAGGAACTGAGAGCCTGTTAGCTCTTTTTCAAAGTTTTGTTACAGTAAAGAGTGCCTCTGTAAGGCTAGATATTGTATTTAGGTAGCAAGTGCTCTTGAATTGGGGGATTTCTGCCCTTGGCTAAATTGTTCCTAATTTTGAATTGAAATTTTGTAAATTTGAGCTCAAATACTAGGGGCTTGAAGCCCATAATTGTTAAAGTTCTAAATTTTGAATTCTTCCAAATTTCTTTTCAAGATTGGCATTGTACCTGTTTTTATTTCATTGTGATTTCACCTAGTGGAAATCAGTTAAATTTTTTTAATACTGAAAGAAATATAACCTTTGTAAAAATTTTAATTTTATTCTTGGTATTGTAGTTCGACCGATTCAAACCCGCACCTTCTTTCACCATCTCTGCGTTCCACAGATATCCTCCTTACTTACAGTGTTTATCACAGGATTTTTCCAAAATGGTAAAAAGTAGATAATCTGTGGCAACTCAACAAACTTGGAAACTGAGTCTGGTCATCCGAAACAAATTCCACCCTTCTCTCTGAACACTGCTGTGTCTGAAGCCTCTCAACCCACTAGGCCGTCACAAATTGTGTCACTCTGTTTCAGTGGTTTGCCCCATCCATTGGCTATGTTGCTTAGGGGAATTTCTAAATTTTCAGTAAACTCCACTAATCACGTTGTAATATTAGTTAGGTTCCTTGTTGAATTTCAAGATCACGCTCTAGTGTTTTCTCTTTCACATTCCCAAATTCTTCAAATCATGCATCCTTATTCTGCAGGCGTCTTATCTGACAAGATAGTCAAAGCTATAGCTGATAGATCATCCATAAGGGATTTCCACGCCCACGTTTTGGCAAATTTCATTCCGCCTAGGACAATGTCCTATTTAGTACAGAATTTCTATTTTAGAGTACAATGTCCGGACGAAAATCTTGCGGACTTCATCCAAGATATAGAATTTTATACTCGAGTGTTCGCCTTCCATTTTTCTGAAGATCAAATAGTGCAAACTATTATTGAAGGTATCTCTCCACCTTATACATCTTACTTATGTTTTGAGTCTCGTCCCCAAATGTTTGCCGAATTAGAGGCTAATGCGGTGTTAGCAGAAGTTGTAAGATATGCCGACACCTTAAGTGTTGCAAGGAGCCGCCTCCATCTTCTAGTAGTTTTCGGCCTCCACCTCGCCGAACTTTCACCACCCGCAAATGCGATGCTTGTCGGTCTACGGAACATCTGCGTAACAAGTGCCCAGTGATAAAATCGAGTGGGACAAAGAATGGAGCAGGGTAATCACAAGGATGTTTCAAATGCGGCTCGTTTACTCACATCGCCAAGAATCGCCACATCCTGTTCAACTTCCGATGCAACCTCCGCAAACCCCACTAATAGAAAATGACTAGTGTCATCGGCTGAGTCGGCATATTCATTTTCCCAAGACTCAGCCCCTGTTAAACCCAGCGAAAGACCTGGTAAGGATAAAGGTTCTTCTAATCTATCGTCTGAAGGCCCGAAAGGATGCCTCAGATTTGCGGCGGAGTCACCCACACTTGTACCATTTATTAAAATAGAATTGAATAGTGAACCTGTCACTGCTCTATTAGACCCATGGAGTGTTTATTCTATTGTTTCGGCTGAATGGTATTATAGATTAAAGAGTATTTCTAAGTTTCCCGACTATTGTTCATCTTATGTACAATGCCTTTCGTTTAACTCTTCTCCATTAGAAATTTTGGGTTGCAAAATTGCTAAAATTCGTATTTCTAATTTCATCCGGAAAGTAAATTTGTTAGTGGCTTGTCTTTCCCTGTAATATTGGGGCTGATTTTATCTCTTCTGCTGGGCTGGTGCTCGACATTCATAGCAAGTGGTGCGCCTTCAAATTTGCTTATAATTGTAAAATTCCTTTGCTAAAATGTAACTCTGGGCCATGTTCATCTGTTTCGATTACTCAGGATGAGATGTTGTTAGACCTTATATATCTAGCTGTAGAGCAGGCTGAATGTATTCGTAAATGGTGTCAGTCGTTTCTAGATGTATTTTCTGATACTCTTGGTGTTACTGACCTTATTTAATACAAGATTGAGGTCACGGAATCGATTCCAGTTAGGTTTCCACCTTATAGGCTGTATCCATCTAAAATGAAGCATCTGAAAGAGATCATCGATCAGGTGTTAAAAGATGGTATTATTTGACCCTCTAAGTCGGCGTATTCATCGCCGATTTTTCTGGTGCCGAAACCCCAAGGTGGCTTCAGGCCCATGATTGATTATAGGGCTTTAAATCGGAAGGTGGTGTTACAATCTGTGCCCCTTCCTGACCTTCATTCATGTTTGGCATGGTTTCGGAAAGCCAAGTTTTTTATCATCCTAGACCTTCATCAGGCGTACAACCAGATCCGCCTAGCTGAGGAATCGAAATATCTAACTGCTTTTGCCACTGATTGCACCTTGTCTGAGTACAACCGCGTGCCTTTCGGGCTCCCCACGGGGGCAGCTGTTCTCACTAGACTGCTAGATAGGGTCTTCTATGACATCAAATTTGAATACTAGTATCTCTGTCTTGATGACGTCGTAGTATTTTCTGAGACCTTCGAAGACCACCTAAATCATCGAAGGGAAGTACTTGATCTACTTCGTAGGGCCGGGTTGACTGTCAAGTTATCTAAAGTAGCTTTCGCTAAGCCTTCTATGTCATTCCTAGGGCATATTGTGTCGCCCGATGGTGCTTCTATTGATCATTCTAGAAAACAGGCCATCCGTATTTCAAACCCCTAAGGACATCAAAGGTATTGACAGGTTCGTAGGCATGGTGAATTTCTTCAGGAAATGTATTCCTAACTTCGCTAACAGAGCGGCGCCCTTGAACTTACTCCGTAGGAAAGGGGTCAAATTCGAATGGGGGCCATCTCAACAAGCCGCTTTTCAAGACCTAAAATTAGCTCTTTGCAACGCCCTGTTCTTGCAATGCCAGACTTTTCGAAGAAATTCATTGTTCAAACCGACGCCTCTTCATCGGCGCTGGCTGCTATCCCTCTTCTGGAAACTGAACTCGGAAGGCGACCCATCGCCTATGCTTCTAGGACATGGGTTGGGAAGAATAGAGAGAAAGAAGAAGAGCTGCTCGACTAAGTGGTATGTTCCGAGCTGTCTGCGGAGAGATGGCGTGGAATGACATTAGTTGACGAATAGGTTTGAATGGCGTCTATAAAAGTAGGAAAATCACAATATGAAGATAAAGTTGGAATTCAAGAGGACAAACTGGGGCAAATATTCATTTATAGGAAGGGGAGTTAGGGATTGGAATAACTTACCAAGGGAGATGTTCAATAAATTTCCAATTTCTTTGAAATCATTTCGGAAAAGGCTAGGAAAGCAACAGATGGGGAATCTGCCACCTGGGCGACTGCCCTAAATGCAGATCAGTATTGATTGATTATCGGCTCAAGAGGCCGAACATTCCATCTATGAACTACAGGGTTTGGCAGTTTTATTTGCACTAGAGGATTTCTGACTCAATTTGAAACATGTCAAGTTAGACCTAGAAACAGATAACCAAGCCTTAAGTTGGGTATTAGCTAGGCCGCATCGTAGTGGTCGTATAGCCCCTTGGGCCATCAGGATTTCTGCCTTCCAGTTTGATGTGAGGCATATAAGAGGATATGAAAATGTTGTTGCGGATGTACTAAGCTACATGTTTTCTCATGACGTGGAGACCACCGAACAGGGAGATAGTTCTTCTCTTCCAACGTCCATACCTTCCGGCATTAATGCCACTCTAACAGATGCCCCTATGCTGTTTCGGGATATTGAAAAATACCAACGTGATGATCCAGTGCTGGCTCCTATTATGGAATCCCTTTCTTCTGGGGAACATGTCGTCCCTTTTGTATTGAGAAATGGGGTTTTGTGTTGCCCGTCGATGCATGATAAAAAATGAACGTTGTAGTTCCAGCTGTTCTTGAACCTACGATCTTCAAATATTATCATGAGACCCTATTAGAGGGACATTTAGGCATGGATGGCGAAATCCGTGAATTGGTAAAAGCTTGTAAATCTTGCTTGCTTAGTAAGCCAACTTTGTCGACTAAGCTAAGTCTATTATCTTCTCATCAAGCGTCGCCCCACTTGTAGCGCCTCTATATTGACTACGTTGGACCCTTCCCCCAATCAAAAGGGAACGCCAATACATTCATTCTAGTGTGTGCAGATGGTTTCACTAGATTTTCCTGGTTATTTCCGAATAAACTTTCAACCGCTCAGTCTACCATATCTTGTTCGAATACTATTTTTGCTTCTTTTAGTCCTTGGCAATATATAGTTTCCACTAATGCCAAGGCATTCACGTCTAACTTATTCCGTAAATTCTGCATTGACCTGTCTATCTCACACGTAACAAGTTCTGCTTATTTCCCTCAACCATCTCTGGCTGACTGGGTCAATCGTAATCTTAGATCTGCTTTGATTGCATTTCATCATGAAGATCATTCCAGGGGGGATACTTCCCTGAATTCTTTGGCTTTTGCTTTAAATTCGGCGGTACATGAATCCCATAAGTTCACTCCAGCATCTCTCATGTTTAAATTCTTTCCTAACACGCCACTCTCTAACCTTTGGTCAGTTAATTATATATTACCAGAGACAATAGATCCCGATAATATAAAGTGATCTATGGAAGAAGGCTAAAACCAATCTTAAAATTTCCCACGAAAAGGTTAGGGAAAGGTATGATCGTGGACGGGGGCCCACCAATTTAAAAGTCGGAGATCAAGTCATGGTTAAAAATGTTGTTCCTACAGGCAAGCTTGCCCCCATATTTCATGGGCCGTGCGTTGTTTTAGATTGTTTGACACCAGTTACATTATTGGTAAGCAATCCAGGCACAGAGAGTATCTTTAGATTTCACATCTTCCAGGTGAAACCTGTGTAATTTCATCGGCATTTATGTAGCCATAAAAATTTGGCAGGAATCGAAGGTTATGTTTCTATAATTCGAGGACTTCTGCCTCAATTGTTTTATTAAATTTTGTATGTGGCCTGTTATGTACGACCTTCGGCTCTGTTTTTCCTGCTTTCAATCCCCTGGTGGCCATTACCGCGCGCCCGTCTCTCACCTTCCACGCCGCCCGCCTCTCTGCCTCACCAATAAAGATCGTACTCTCCAATCTCAAACAACAACACTTCTCTGTCACCCTCAGCAGTCAGCCGCCGCACTCTAACACCGGAGTGGGGACTGGGCCCACTCTGTACGGAGTGCCGGAGTCCATCTTCCCGGGAAAGGTTGAAGTGAGGTAACCCTACCGCCAACACATCTGGTGACTGCACATCTACTTCTGATTTTCAGTGACCAACACCACCAGCACCCCTCTCATAGTAGCGGTGGAGGTGTATTTAAGGGTACTGGGGGGTTCCGGGCTACCTCACGTGGGTATCGGCAGCGGCGGCAGGTCTTACCGTCAAATCTATCAGCATGTATTTAACTTTCTGCGACCACAAGGGCACTTTTAATCCGGATTTACGATTTTTCTACTAATCTACATTCAACTGGAAATGTTTTCTCAAAATCCTACTGTCACCCCAAGGAAGGACATTTGGTGGGGGGGAGGTCTGTACATCTCAACTCCGCTCATTCAAAATAAGCGCCTTCATACTCTTCTATCGACCAAAAGTCGAAACTGATACTACATGAATTTGGAACATTAATCAGAAGATATCACTACTGAAATATTAAGTAATTGTATTATTGTGAATTTTCCTAAACTGATTGAGTTTCTCCTTGTTTTGTTTGCTATATATCAAGAAGTTTGGACTTTTTCCCACAGATGACACCACCAAAAATCCTGATCATTCACTGTGGTGCAAGATGAAGAAACTTATAAGTTAAAGAAGTTTCGTATTTCTAGGTTTTCATAACTGAATGTATGTTCATTTATTTTTGGGTTGGCAATACTTCAATTTCTTTCCGCCAGTTTTGAATCTAGCCAATGTAATTAATTCTCAACCACTCCCGCATTTCCTGTTCACTTTGTGTTAACCAATAAATATTGAGAGGGCGTATCTGGATTAGTCGTTAATTCTCTCGAACCTTCGCTGTGGGTATATATGTTGCGGCTTTTCGAGTTTCCTTGTCAATTGGTCATCGTCTTTCTAAGTGTGTGTGTTAAGGCAGCCGGAAGAACATGTACCAGGTAATGGGCAAGTAAATTATATCTTCTTTGCTGTCTCCGCAACTTTATCTGAGGCGAAGTTCCGAATCATAACTGTGTAACATACTTTTCTAAACTGTAAATTTTCTTTCGGCTAATGTAAAAATTCATAAAATCTTTAACTGTATATCTGGGATAGAGAGTGAGTTACCCTCTCGAGCTCCCCTTCATCATGGTTTGAGCTGACTACGTTTTTGCAACCTTTCATTCCTGTAATATGTTGAAGTTATTTTCCTGCGAGCCACATCAGTAGTTTGGGACTAGCCCCTGTTTCATCGGCCAAGAACCCTGTAAGTTTTAATAGTTCATTATCTGGAGCGCGCTGTTCGCCTCCATTCTGTTTGTGTTCGGACCGTTTATTTACGTTCTTTTTCGCAAAGGCCCTGTAGGTTGGGTACTAGATACCCCAGTATAAAACTATTTCTATTTGTAATTCGTGCCTTGTGAGGCCGGAGAGTGTAACATTTTGATGTAATATGGCCTTGAGCGGGCTGTAAGAAACTGAGAGCCTATTACTTCTTTTTCAAACTTTTGTAATAGTAAAGAGTGCTTCTGTAAGGCTAGATATTGTATTTAGGTAGCAAGTGCTCATGAATTAGGGGATTTCTGCTCTTGCCTAAATTGTTCCTCATTTTGAATTGAAATTTTGTAAAGTTGAGCTCGTAGCTCAGGAATTATAAAACTAGGGGCTTGAAGCTCAAAATTGTTCAAGTTCTGAATCTTGGATTATTCCAAATTTCTTTCCAAGATTGGCATTGTACCTGTTTTTATTTCATTGTGATTTCACCTAGTGGAAATGAGTTAAATTTTTTAATACTGAAGGAAATATAACCTTTGTAAAAATTTTAATTTAATTCTTGGTATTGTAGTTAAAACCATTCAAACCCGCACCTTCTTTCACCATCTCTGCGTTCCACAGACACCCCGGAACAATTATTATTATTATTATTATTATTATTATTATTATTATTATTATTACCGGTATTATTATTATTGTTGTTGTTGTTGTTGTTGTTGTTGTTACGGGGTTACCCGTGGACCAGCAGAGGTGAAAGAAGGTGCCGGGGTGAATTGGTCTAACTACTATGTCAAGAAATAATTTAAACTGAACTGGAAGGTTATATTTTCAAAAAACAACAAGTTAACAAAATTCTCACTTAGTGAGATAACAATGATATATCAGGTACCATGACAAAGTTTAGACAAAGCTAGAAAACCCAAACTTCAGTGACTGTTTAGTAACCAGGGCTTCCAGCCCCTCGCTTTACATTTCCTGACCTCTCAGCTCAACTTTACAAAAGATTGCAATTTTACACAAGGGCCGAAATCCCCTAATACATGAAGCGCTGGCTCCCAACTCACAATAACAATAACACGAAAGGCATTCAGTAACCTTACTTTGAAAACAGCTCCCAGGCTCTCATTTTTCAAGCCAATTCAAGGCAACACCAAAAATATCTTACACTTTTTTGGCCTTCAATGGCCCAGCTTGCAAACTGAAACAGGGGTATCTCGTACCCAACCTATAGGTCTTGGTGAAAAAAGAAATAACAGTTAAATAAATGGCCCGAACACAAAATGAAAGGAGGCGAATACCTGCACTCCCGGATATGAAGTCTTAAAACCTAACTGGTGCTAGGCCGATGAAACAGGGGCTATTCCCAAACTATGGAGATGACTCATATAAGAAGGAAATTAAAGATATAACGGAAAGGAAGAAAACCAGTTGCAAAACGTAGTCACCTCAAACCAATATGCAGGGGAGCTCGAGAGGGTACGTCACCCTCTATCCCCGATTTACCGTTAAAGATTTATGAAATTTTACATGAGACGAAAGGAGATTTACATTTTAGAGTAGTTAGTTACATAGTTAAGGTTTCGAACCTTTCCCTCGGGTTAAACTGCAGAGCAAGCAAGAAATAAAGATGTTAATTGGCCATTACCTTGCTGAAAAGTAGCTGTCTGATGAAAGAGGCGCCTCCCGCCCCTCCTCGACACACACACACTAAGTTAGATGACGATCAAATGGCCAAGAGCCGTGAAAATCCGTAGTTTATAAACCCTCGGGGAAAGTTCGAGACCTTTCAAGAATAAACCAGCCACACCCACAGAGTTTTATTGGTTAAAATCAAAAGTTACACTCCAAATCGAAGATGAAGCCTTTGATAGGCTGAAAATTAATTATAGAAATTAGGGATTGGCTGAATTCAAAACTGGTTGAAAGAAAAGATCAATATTGCCAACTCAAAAATGAATGAACGAAATTTGGTAAGGAAAAACTTATGAATACAAAATTCTTCAAAAAAGTTCCTTCACTTCGCACCAGGGTCCGTGATCACAATTTTTAGCAGAGACGTCTATGAGAGAATGACCAAACTTCGTGATGAATGGAAAACAAAACACGTAGAATTACATAGAGTTCATGAAACTTCAAAATAAGAAAATTAGGTCCAATTAATATAGTGACATCTTCTGAGTAATGGTTTAAGTAGGTCCAATTTCAAGTTCACTGTTCCTCCTGTAGGGGAGTTCTTTTTAGGCGCAAGATTTAAACGTGCGGCGTAGAGGTGTACCTCCCGGTACAATTATCATTATTATTTTACAGGGATATATAGTGGACCGCATGGGTGAAGAAGCGCGTGGGGTTAATCGCTGGACAGGGGACCGTTTAGAAAACATTATTTTTTAAGATAAATTGAAAATGTGTTTCTTTCCTTTCTTAAATTTCAAACAGAGTAGTTTGCTGATTGAGCAAGAAGCAGAAGAAACATAACAAAGAGCTCGTCAGCTTCTAAGTCCCCAAGTTGCGTGGGAAGAAAACTCCCAGTTATTAAAGTACATGGTCGAAGAGCATAGTATTCCAAAGAGGTACAACATTATTGCGTCTGGGCTCTAATTACATAGAGGTTTGTCTAAATAAAGCGATATGTCGTTTGCTACCTTCTGAACTACACTGGTAGCAAATTGGTTTACACCATGACACAGTGATCTCAAAGCACTTTGCCTCATGATAGGCTTATCATTTACAAATTTCACAAACGGTTTGAAGACTGTTCCACAAGGGAACCTAAATGCAGACAGGGTAATTTTCGAAACCATAATGAGTATGTAGGGCCATATTACCCATCCAACTAGGCCTTAAGTAGGAAAAGAAGAAGGTTACAACAAATAGAGTTCATTATCAAAAGACAACGAGGCGAAACACCAGCACTCCTTGAAATAATATCCTGTAAAAGAGAAGAACCTAAGTAGGCGTAAGGTACAACGGCACAGAGGCTAATCCCATGCAGAAAAGGGTGACTAAAAGGCTAACATTTAAAGGCCGAGATAATTTACCAAGTTTAGAGGCTGAAAATCTCTAGTCACCCAGCAAAAATGGAGAAGGATATAGTTTCTAGGGTAACCGGTCTTGCTCCCGCACATTAAATATTTCCTCCGAGGGTATATAATTTTAATCCGAAGACCGCACAGAAAGTCCTACATTATCGCGATAAGTAAAAAGCTTACATATTATATTTCAAGGAAAAACGCTAAAATTTTCCACTCAGTACACACACCGGCACAGTCACATATTTAGGTTAATTCTACGATTACCTGTTAACTCTGGATCTTATCCAAGCCGGCCGCCCCATGCCTCCTGCCCATTATAACCTCCGTCAAGTGGCGCACTCAATAACCGGAGCAAATCAGACAAGACGGCCAAAGTGCGCTCGTCTTAAACAGATCTGCAGGGGAATGTTCTAGAATATATTGGAATCCTCAGCGCTAATAGGCTATATTTCCATTCACTAACCTGAGTTGTCATTGTTTAGAAAACGACATTACAGCCGTGTGGTAGGCAGATTACATTATAGAAGGGACCTGTTGAAGTGTTGACAACTTCGGCACATTAAAAAAATTAACAAGTAAAAAGGTATACTAACTATAAGAAATTGAATTTCTCTGTAGATGACCTACACCACCGGTGATCGCCAGAGCCATCGGGAGAAGTACAAAGTCAGAGATGGCCATAGTGGGTACCCCTGTAAGGTGATATCAATGTTAATCGTTGAGTACAGTTGCTGTATATGTATGTTGCAGGATACAGGTGGTGCGAAGGTAGGGGAAGAAAACTTCCTTGCAACTCACCTGTGAAAGCAGGCTGGGGTGTAAAGTGTAGGGACATTTACGTCGGCCGGGCCTGGTATAACGGGAATCTCCTCCCGGCCAAGGTGATTCCGCAAAATGGCGCTGCCTACGTGGGCTTGAACGGGATAGAACGCAAAGTCCGCACCTATGAGGTAAGACTATAATGTTGAGTTCAGGAAGGGCGAACTTGGTTCCGAGGATGAAGAATGGTATGGATAGGGTTGAGACGTGGTAAAGTGCCGGCGAGTGTTGAGCAGCCGATTTCTGCTTATATAATTACGTAGGGAAGACTGCTTTAATGTTGAGTGAATTGTCTCCGCCATAAAGTTGGTTAAATTAAAATTAGATAATTTTTTACACTAGGAATATTAAAGAGTTTCTTCTCTCCTCGTAATCAAAACCACTTCTCTTGAACAGTTAAACATTAATCATAGCTAACATATAAGTAATATTTATTTCATTAATTCAAATCATTAAGGAATCTCACCCGCTGCTATCAGCGTCACTTTTTCCCCTTTCTGAATCTTTTCCAGTATTCGTAGATGAAATATAGACTCCTAACGAAAAATCTGTCGATATGTAAAGAAAATCGATGGAAGAATCCAGAATATGAACCATTATATTGTTACTGTCCAGGGATTTAAGATGAAAGAATTGAACGTTCCTTGGCAGCTAACTACGACAGTAGTATAATAGGAGAGTTCAGCCGCCTCCTCCCGCGGGAAATTTGAATTCTGGCGGGAAATTAGAATTTTTGGCGGGAAATTTGACTTTTGGCGCGAGATTTGAATTTGTAAACAAAGCCACGTGCTTTTTGACAGCTGTCATCGACAACAACGCATCGCTAACCTCACTGCTGCCGTCTTGACGGGCCTAAACCTCAGTAGTGCCAACTTAACCTAACTAGCGTGTGGTAAACAAAGCCACGTGCTTTTTGACAGCCACGTGCTTTTTTGACAGCTGTCATCCGCCATCTTTAAACCACAGAGCACTGTGCTGCCCTCTTTATCGCAGTAGCTGCAAATTCGTCACCTGTCATCGGCAGTGCTGCCATCTTGACGGGTCAAAACCTTAGTGCTACCAACTTAACCTAACTAGCGCGAGGTAAACAAAGCCACGTGTTTTTGACAGCTGTCATCCGCCATCTTTAAACCACAGAGCACTGTGCTGCCCTCTTTATCGTAGTAGACGTAAATTCGTCACCTGTCATCCGCAGTGCTGCCATCTTGGCGGGCCTAAACCTTAGTGCTACCAACTTAACCTCACTAGCGTGAGATAAACAAAGCCACGTGCAGCTGTCATCCGCCATCTTTAATCCATAGAGCACTGTGCTGCTATCTTTAGCTAGATACCTTTGAAATGTGGTGGCGGCTAATTGAAAAATTTCACGTGCTCTTGTTTGGAAACAAACTCACGTGCTTTTTTGACAGCTACCATCCGCCATCTTTAATCAACAGAGCATAGTGCTGCCCTCTTTAGTTTGAAATGTGGTGGCGGCAAATTCCACGTGCCCTTGTTTGGAAACAAAACCATGTGCTTTTTGACAGCTGTCATCCGCCATCTTTAATCAACAGAGCACCGTGCTACTATCATGCGGGTAATTTCGTCAGCTGTCATCCGCCATATTTAATCCACAGAACACCGTGCTGCCCTCTTTATGGCCACTACCTTAAGCACGTAGTAGCGGGCAATTTGAAAAGTTCTGTTAGCTATCATCCGCCATCTTTAATCAAGAGATCACCGTGCTGCCATCTTTAGCTAGATACCTTTGAAATGTGGTGGCGGCAAATTGAAAAATTTCACGTGCTCTTGTTTGGAAACAAACTCACGTGCTTTTTTGACAGTTACCATCCGCCATCTTTAATCAACAGAGCATAGTGCTCCCCTCTTTAGTTTGAAATGTGGTGGCGGCAAATTCCACGTGCTCTTGTTTGGAAACAAAGTCATGTGCTTTTCTGACAGCTGTCATCCACCATCTTTAATCACCGTGCTGCCCTCTTTAGCTACTTACCTTTGAAATGTGGTGGTAGTAAATTGTACGCGCTCTTGTTTGGAAACAAACCGGCAATTTCGTTAGCTGTCATCTGCCATCTTTAATCAACAGAGCACCGTGCTGCTATCATGCGGGTAATTTCGTCAGCTGTCATACGCCATCTTTAATCTACAGAGAACAGTGCTGCACTCTATGTGGTGGTGGTAAATTCCACGTACTCTTGTTTGGAAACAAATTCTATGTACTCTTCAGCTGTCATCCACCATATTTAATCAAGAGAGCACCGTGCTGCCCTCTTTGTGGTGGCGGATAATTAGAAAAATTCTCTTCGACAAGCAGCCATCTTTAATCCAGAGAGAACAGTGCTGCCCTCTTTAGCTACTTACCTTTGAGGCGGTTAATTTGAAAAATTCTATTTGAAAAGCTGCCATCTTTAATGAAAAGAGCATCGTGGTGCTATCTTGCGGGTAATTTTTTACGTCACAGCTGTCATCCACCATCTTGCATTGCTAACCTTAGTGCTGTCCTCTTTAGCTACTTACGTTTAAAAAAAAATCTATTTGACAAGCTGTCACCCGCCATCTTGCATCGCAAACCTCAGTGCTGCACTCTATGTGGTGGCGGATAATTTGTAAAAATCTTTATGACAAGCAGCCATCTTTAATCCAGAGAGAACAGTGCTGCCATCTTTAGCTACTGCCATCTTACATCGCTTACCTCGATGCTGCACTCTTTAGTTGAAATGTGGTGGCGGTAAATTCGAACAAGTTTAATCACGCATCGGGAAAGCTAGAGTAAGCACGTGCTGCAGTGATGACGTCATTGTGCATGTTTAAACCCGTTCGTTGACTAAAAGCTTTAGTCTTCGTGAAACAGTGATAGAGTGTGGAGTGTAAACAAGACGAAAACATTAATAGTTGATGTGCAAGGCTTTAAAGTAAACGGAAATAAATTTTGTGTTTAAAGAGGTGGCTGTATTAGATTGCAGTGTGTTGTGGGCTCCAAAACTTGTTAGTTTAGTATTTAGTCCACCGTTCCCTTACTGTTTGCAAACAGATGAAGATAAAAAGCAGACTCAGTGGATTGAAAACAATTTAGGTTTGTAGTGGGAAGAAAAAGGAATACCTTATCGTTTTCTACCTTTAATGATGAATGCACATTTGTCAAGAGCAGATGTTGTTCTTTTAAAGGGTTGTGAAAAGAAAGAATGGTTGCGTGATTTTCTACCATCATCATGTGAAATTATCGACATGCATGAATTAGGGTGCCCATCATTTAAAACTCTTCCGAAAGAGCATAGCAGAGAAACAAGTAAACAGTCTTTACAACATGTATGCATGCTCTTTGATTGGTTGTGTCGCAGTGCATGTCGGGAAGTGGACAACATATGTAAACTGCAGTGTCGAAATAACCTTAGTGTAAAAGAAACATTTGTAGAGTAAAGACATCATGTCATTTCTAACAGATACTAAGTGTAACGCAGTTGAATAGGCGATCGTAAAGTTTTATGCATGCAAAAAGAAACTAAACACTTTTACTGAAGAAGAGTTAAATGCATTGCCAAAGGCATTTTTTGTTAATGTAGCTGCGAATGCTGTAAAGAAGATTTGGGATAAGGTGCCTCGTGAGTGGACTCAAGATCCTGTTTTGTCAGAGCTTCAAACGTGTAGTTTACATCATGAACACGTGAGTTTAGGTAGACGACCTTCTGTGAGACAGTGCCGTACATGTCAACTAATTAAACTGTATCACGGACCTAAAACTAACGAGTTGTCTTCGCTTATAAACACTTATCATGGCTGTGGAGAGAGTAAACAAGGAAAAGGTGAAGAAACGTGCTGGGAGAAAGATGAGGAAGCATGTTGGGCGTGGACTCATCAATAGAATGATTGATCTTCTTTTCTTCGTGCTTCATCTCCCCTGCACCCCTAGAACACGTTCGCCTAACACGTAGTTACATGCTGCCTGCATAGAGTATGTCGTGTAGCTGTTAAAATCTGCTTCGTACAGTTATGCTGTGTGTGTGTGTGTGTGTGTTATTACCTAGTGCTTTAGCTGCTCAGAAATATATAGCAGCACTTGTCGTTGTTGGTGCAATAAAACGAAAACTGAGTGACAAAGACAGTAAAATAAACAAAGGATAAAAATGTATATATATATATATATATATTCTAAAATAAATATGAATTGTCAAAACATATTACAGGTGTTGTTTAATCCTACAGCAT
Organism: Anabrus simplex; assembly: GCF_040414725.1. Lineage (NCBI taxonomy): Eukaryota > Metazoa > Arthropoda > Insecta > Orthoptera > Tettigoniidae > Anabrus > Anabrus simplex. The sequence goes on along the minus strand of NC_090276.1, from coordinate 104,180,393 downwards.
GTCCTAGTGACTTAGAAGAAAGGAAACATAGAGGATCAAAAGAAAACACACATAAGATTTAAAGTACATCCTCTTTATTAATCCATGAATTAAAGCTGTTATTAAAACCAAGCCATATAACATACATACATACGACGTTGAATAACACGTTCAACTAAATAGTGATCAGGATATTTTGTTTTCTGCAGTTCTTCGATGTAGAATCCTCCTTCAATAGGCTGTCCTCTGAGATCGCGAAGTAAATACGTAACTGGATTAGTAAGCTTAACACTTCTGATTTGAAAAATTTCAGTGCTCCAGTTAGGTGTGTATCCTTTTGCAAAGATAGACTTGTGTTTGCTGATGCGAAAAAAATCACCTTCTTTAAAACGATGGCTACGTGGATCAGCTGTTTTAATTACAAGATGAATAGCATTTATGCGAGGTGTATTCTTTGTAACAAGACGTGGCTTTGTTCCGATAGTGCGATGAGGTGTATCGTTGTAGGTAGATAAAAGTCTAGGTAGCAGATCAATCCAACGATATGAACCTTGCGCTGTACATTCTCGCCACATCATTGTTTTGAGTGTACGATTAAAGCGTTCTACAACACTTGCCTTGAGATTGCTGAACGTAGAGTAGTGTTGAATGCCAAGTAACTTGAGGTAAGAAGAAAAATCCTTGTTGTAAAACTCTTTACCTTGATCAGTTTGAAGAAGCCTTGGGCAGCGTTTCGATTCTTCAACAATATGTTTAAATGCTTCTTTAACTTGAGCTGCTGTTTTAGAACCCACGGGTTGTGCAAAAGCAAACTTCGAGTACACATCGATAACAGTAAGTAGATACTTATACCCCTTATTACTAGAAGCATATGGAATCATTTCTACTAAGTCTGCTTGCAAGAGATCATCTTTTCCTCGTGCAATAACGCGTCTGCGACAGTAGGTGCGACGTGCTGGTTTATGTAACTCATGTGCGATGTTAACCTTTACAGGTGAGATCTTCTCTTGACGAGCCATTACAAAATAATACCAGCATAACGTAGTTCTCTTTCTATTTCTAGAATTTCTGATCCGTGACCAGTGTGACCAGCCTCTTGCGATGCTCTTAAAAGTTGTAATCGTTCAACGAGTAAGTTTGGGTCATTCCAGTATCTTACATCCACATACGGCAACAAAGGCTTGTAGATAATATCTAGACTACGTGCAGTCGGAAACAGCTTAGAAATAAACTCACGATACCTGTAACTCTTATTCGCATTTACAGCTTCTGTTCTCTTGTAATTACGTCGTGTTGCGTCAGTAGCAAAAAGTATTGCTTTATATTTTTATGATCATCTTGTAAAATTATATCCTTGTCAGGTATTCGTGAGAAAAGAAGTTCTAAGAGTCCTTTCGTAGGTTTATAGGTAACACCTTTTACAATGAGTTTGTTGCTATTAATCTTAACATTTGAATTTCCTATCCGGAAACAGTCATCTTCGTAGCGAATACCGTGGGTAGTGTCAGGTTGTCCTGTAAAAAGTTTTTCTATATAAGGTGCAAAGAGAGATCCATAGGTATCTTGAATAAAAGTTCTAAACTGATTGCGATACTCTGGTGTAATCATAACCTCAGACAAAGATGGTAGATTTTGCGTCGATGTAGTAGGTGTTTCAGCAATAACATTTGTAGTTAAAAACTCAACACGCTTAGATGGTGATGTATCATTAAGTTCTTCTTCTCCTCCTTCCTTATCTTCCTCTTCCTCTTCTTGATCTACATCCTGCTTCTTCTCTTCCGTGTCTTCTTCATGCTTTTCCTCTTCATGCTTCTCTTTATGATATGATGTTTGCATAGAAGCAAAACTTGAAGTAGACTGCGGTAATGAAGTAGAATTAAAAATTTCTTTGAGTGGTGTACTTAGTTGTGTTTTTAAAAATAAATCCGTGTCTGCTTGAATACGTTTAAGCTCTTTAAATTTCCGTCGAATATTGTTTCGGGCTTGGATGATATGTTTTGTGATCTCCTTGCTAGATGTTAACATGATGATGGTTTTTAATCGAGTAGTTACTGTAATTCTGTGTTAATGCATATAAAATGATCGAAACCCATGCGATATCGTCCATGCTGTACATCACTTTCTTTATCAATAACTAAAAAGCTGTAACGGTGTAATGACCAACATTTAGCACACATACGTTTAAAGTCATCGAATGTCATATCAGTGTTAACATGATCGTTATACACATGTCGCATGTTGCGTTCATCTTGCCGAAAAAGCACAATAACATTTGCGTTGTCGCGTATCAACTGCTTAGGCACACGAGAATAGGTTTGGCACAAATAGATGCAATCAACATATTTATGCCGACCCATACTAAAGAATGCACGAATAAAGTTTTGCTGTTCTGTTGCGACATCATCAAAGGTCATAAGAGAATTAGGAAGCACATCGTCTGGTGATGGTACTTGCTCATGCGAATTAAATTTAAAATATCTTATTCCATCTTTAACTAGATCGTGCATTACAGTTTGTAGAATAGTATATAGCGGCTGATAGAGTGACTTTGCGAAAACGTAAATATTCTCGAAGCGTACACCATTTACAGAAGTAATAAGTGTGAGTAAAAGATTTGTTTTACCGCATCCCGACGGACCTGATATAATACATCGAACAGTAAAAGGAAACAACGTTCCATGACGTTTTCTTGTAGTTGTACTAGAACTAGGTAAGAGGTGTGGTACAATGTCGTTAACAGGTAGCGTGTCTTGCTGCTTTATAATCTTCATGATAACTGAATCATAAAGTACGAAATAGTAAAATATATATATTAAACGAAACAAGAGGCAACGGTTAGTTTATGATTTGCTCTTGACTAGTAAAGTCGTGTCCAGCATGGTGAAACAACGGTATCCAAACGACATGAAGAAGAAGAAGAAAGTAAAAACTGTTGGATGGAAAGATGTTATAAAGACTGCGCAAAAAGCTATTCGAGGGGAATACAATCCTCGTGTAGCTATTACTAAGGCGTTACGCGCAGCAAGAGCGAGAATTTCTCCAAAGTGCAGAGCAATATTTAGTAAACGTGCACGAATTATTCCTGTACCAAAACGAGGAGGATTTCTTCCTGCGCTGTTTGCTGGCTTAGCAGCTTTACGGTCATTGCTAGGTGGTGCTAGTGCTGTAGCGAGAACTGTCAAAGCTGTAGAAGAAGCGAAACAACTGTTGAAAGAGAGTGAACGTCATAACAAGACGATGGAGGCAATTGCGTTACGAGGCAAAGGTGTGAACATGAAGCTAGCGCCATACAAGAAAGGGCTTGGTATCTACATTTCTCCAAAAAACGTCTACTGAATGCACTGCCATATCGAGCTCTAACGCATGATGAAGAGTTTACGTTTGCTAAACAACTAGGAATTCATTATTTTCGAGGAGTGTATATGCGCGATCAACTACCAGTGCGCCCACGTGAACGTGAAAGTGCCGTAATTAACTTGGACGACAGGCGTGGACCTGGAACTCATTACGTTGCTTATGTAAAACGTAAATCTAAAGTACGGTATTTTGATAGCTATGGAGATTTACCTCCTCCTTTTGAGCTCATACGTTATTTCGGAAGCAGTGCAGACATTGTTTACAATAAAAACCGTGTGCAAAACTTTAATACACGCATGTGCGGACGATTATGTCTTATGTTCTTATATCAAACCCAGACAGTAGAGAAAGTGCATTAGTGTCTACGTGATGACGAACAGTGAAAGAACGTTTGCTGTACGTGGAGAAGGACCTGAGACAACCGTCTATTTTAATCCACCAATCGAACTTGGTTATCAGCCGCATAGTCTTGGACTAGTATCGTTTGAAAGCTACAATAAAATCTATAATGTGCGTGATGGTTTAAACAAGTTCTATTACGATGAGTATGTGCTAACACTACCTTCAGTTAGTTATACAGTAGACGATATTCATGACTATATTGAAAGTACGTTAATTGATCAGTTTGGGGAAGATAGTTTTAGTAATCATAATTACAAGTTCTCTATCACTATAAGCAACATTACACATAAATGTGTTATTGAATCATCATTTAAGATTGACTTCAAATCACAACCTGATTCGATTGGACCACTGCTTGGATTTTCATCGAGGGAGCTCCTACCGAACGTACGTTACGAGTCTGATCAACCTATAAAACTCTTCGATGATTATAATGTGAACATTACTTGTAATATTATTACAGACTTGAATAGTAATCTACAACCTTCGCACGTCCTGCACGACTTTATTGTTACAGAGGAACGTGGATATACTATTTGTGAGAAACCAGCAGTAGTTCTGTATCATCCTGTGTCTGTAAAACACATTAGCAACATTACTCTTAGACTTGTAAATAAACATAATCAGCTTATTCATTTAGATCAGCACGCGTACGTAGTTTACAAACTACATCTTAAACCAGTATGAAGACCATCTATAAAACACGGTGTACATTCCGAAGACATACTACATGTGTGCAGAGACTCATCGAGTTAACAGATACCCATAAGCAGGTACTCCAAGATTTAGGATATACACTACTACAACAGAATGGAAGAAATGCTAGACATTACGAATACAGTAGAAAGTCGTGAAGGTGTAGTACGAAGTGAGCTTCATTCCTATCAACCTTTTACGTTTGGATTAAATAACAATGATGAAATTCATTTTATTATTAATCAACAAGATGTTTACACCTTACCACACGAAAGCTACCTCTATATTGAAGGACGACTAGGAAAGTCTGATGGAAGTGGACCAAGCACTTCACAATTAAACAACCATGCTCTAGCTTTCCTCTTTTCTGAAGCGCGATATGAAGTAAATAATGTTGAAATAGATCGAACGAAGAATGTTGGTATTACAAGTGCAATGAAACTCTACCCTTCTTTCTGTGATGAAGAAAGTAATCTTTTGCGGATGGCTGGATGGTGTCCAAAAGCTACTAACAACTGGATGATTAATGAGGATGGAACTTTTACGGGTATGTTATCACTGAAACATATTTTTGGATTCGCAGAAGACTTTACACGTGTTATAATCAACGAAAAACAAGAGCTTATTCTAATCCGTGATCGAAGTGATTACAATTCTCTTAAAGCAGTAGAAACACCTGTAGAATCGAAAATAACACTGCATCGTATACTGTGGCGGATTCCACATGTAACCTTATCTGATCGTGAAAAACTTCGATTGCTCAAGATTGTAGAAAATGATACACCATTACCTATACGTTTTAGAAGTTGGGAGCTGCATGAATATCCTGTGTTACCACCTACAAACAAGCATAGCTGGGCTGTTAAAACATCACGTTTTACTGAGAAGCCCTTGTACATTATTTTTGGATTTCAAACTAATCGTAAATTCAATCACGAAAAAGATAGCTCACTGTTTGATCACTGTAAATTAAGACACGTTAGATTATATCTCAACGGAATTACGTATCCCTACGAAAACATTGACATTAACTTTGAGAAAAGTAAGTTTGGGATGCTCTATGACATGTTTTGTAAATTTCAATCATCGTATTATCAGAAAGAAGGTCGTCCGCTATTTACACCTCAAGAATTTAAAAATAAAGCACCGATTGTAGTTATAGACTGCTCTTATCATGAGGAATCTATAAAAGAATCTCCAGTTGATATTCGTTTAGAATTTGAAACATCTGAAAATATTCCTGCTAAAACAGCAGCGTATTGTCTTATTATTCATATGAGTGATGTTACTTACCATCCGCTAACGAATATTGTTTGGAGACTATAAATTAGAATAGATCTTTATCATTTTCATTAGTGTGTGCTTCGACATCGTACGCTATGGAACAAAACTGTAAATGTGCATGCTGTTTGCATGCTCATACGCAACATTTTATTTATCTTTCACGAGTGAGTGAGGCTATTAAGACGTTCTACAAACATAGATCGTCGATGCCGAAACATCTTATTCAATACTTACCACCAGGATTTTTATATACGTACGCTGCCTCTTACGTACATAATTTTTGGGACATCCTTCCTCTACACAGTAAGATGTCGATCGAAGTAGCTTTATGCAGAACTTTTGAACGACATTACAAGCATCGAGGAGAAAATGGTGATGATGATTGGGATGGACCAAATCCGAGGATTGAACACTGTACACAGTGTATGAATGAACTTTCTCTAGTACCTCATGATGATGATGATGATTCCGAAAAGGAATAACAGCAAGGTAAGTAGTATATGATCTTCTCTGTAAAGCATAACATACTTAGTATAATATATTTCTAAATGTTTTGTTTAATTTGAATGTTGCACGAGGCATTTCAGAAGCATACGTTGTTAAGAAGCACACCAACCTTGTCAGCAGCAAAAACGAACACTGTTGTAGCACATTTGTAAATAAATATTTGATCGCATTCAAAAAATGTTGTACTTATTGCATTGCTTTACACCGACTTACTCTTAAGAAAAACGATCAGGTCTAAACATGCACAATGACGTCATCACAACAGCACGTGCTTACTCTAGCTTTCCCGATGCATGTTTAAACTTTTTCGAATTTACCGCTACCACATTCATTTACACCGACTTACTCTTAAGAAAACGGACAAGTGTAAACATGCATGATGACGTCATCACTGCAGCACGTGCTTACTCTAGCTTTCCCGATTCGTGATTAAACTTGTTCGAATTTACCGCCACCACATTTCAACTAAAGAGTGCAGCATCGAGGTAAGCGATGTAAGATGGCGGTAGCTAAAGATGGCGGCACTGTTCTCTCTGGATTAAAGATGGCTGCTTGCCATAAAGATTTTTCAAATTATCCGCCACCACATAGAGTGCAGCACTGAGGTTTGCGATGCAAGATGGCGGGTGACAGCTTGTCAAATAGATTTTTTTTCAAAGGTAAGTAGCTAAAGAGGGCAGCACTAAGGTTAGCAATGCAAGATGGTGGATGACAGCTGTGACGTAAAAAATTACCCACAAGATAGCACCACGATGCTCATTTTATTAAAGATGGCAGCTTTTCAAATATAATTTTTCAAATTAACCGCCTCAAAGATAAGTAGCTAAAGAGGGCAGCACTGTTCTCTCTAGATTAAAGATGGCTGCTTGTCGAAAAGAATTTTTCAAATTATCCGCCACCACAAAGAGGGCAGCACGGTGCTCTCTTGATTAAATATGGTGGATGACAGCTGAAGAGTACATAGAATTTGTTTCCAAACAAGAGTACGTGGAATTTACCACCACCACATAGAGTGCAGCACTGTTCTCTGTAGATTAAAGATGGCGTATGACAGCTGACGAAATTACCCGCATGATAGCAGCACGGTGCTCTGTTGATTAAAGATGGCAGATGACAGCTAACGAAATTGCCGGTTTGTTTCCAAACAAGAGCGCGTACAATTTACTACCACCACATTTCAAAGGTAAGTAGCTAAAGAGGGCAGCACGGTGATTAAAGATGGTGGATGACAGCTGTCAAAAAAGCACATGGCTTTGTTTCCAAACAAGAGCACGTGGAATTTGCCACCACCACATTTCAAACTAAAGAGGGCAGCACTATGCTCTGTTGATTAAAGATGGCGGATGGTAGCTGTCAAAAAAGCACGTGAGTTTGTTTCCAAACAAGAGCACGTGAAATTTTTCAATTTGCTGCCACCACATTTCAAAGGTATCTAGCTAAAGATTGCAGCACGGTGCTCTCTTGATTAAAGATGGCGGATGATAGCTAACAGAACTTTTCAAATTGCCCGCTACTACGTGCTTAAAGTAGTGGCCATAAAGAGGGCAGCACGGTGTTCTGTGGATTAAAGATGGCGGATGACAGCTTACGAAATTGCCCGCATGATAGCAGCACGGTGCTCTGTTGATTAAAGATGGCGGATGACAGCTGTCAAAAAAGCACATGGTTTTGTTTCCAAACAAGAGCACGTGGAATTTGCCGCCGCCACATTTCAAACTAAAGAGGGCAGCACTATGCTCTGTTGATTAAAGATGGCGGATGGTAGCTGTCAAAAAAGCACGTGAGTTTTTTTCCAAACAAGAGCACGTGAAATTTTTCAATTTGCCGCCACCACATTTCAAAGGTATCTAGCTAAAGATAGCAGCACAGTGCTCTATGGATTAAAGATGGCGGATGACAGCTGCACGTGGCTTTGTTTATCTCACGCTAGTGAGGTTAAGTTGGTAGCACTAAGGTTTAGGCAGCCAAGATGGCAGCACTGGGGATGACAGGTGACGAATTTACATCTACTACGATAAAGAGGGCAGCACAGTGCTCTGTGGTTTAAAGATGGCGGATGACAGCTGTCAAAACACGTGGCTTTGTTTACCTCGCGCTAGTTAGGTTAAGTTGGTAGCACTAAGGTTTTGACCCGTCAAGATGGCAGCACTGCCGATGACAGGTGACGAATTTGCAGCTACTGCGATAAAGAGGGCAGCACAGTGCTCTGTGGTTTAAAGATGGCGGATGACAGCTGTCAAAAAGCAGTGGCTGTCAAAAAGCACGTGGCTTTGTTTACCACACGCTAGTTAAGTTAAGTTGGTACTACTGAGGTTTAGGCCCGTCAAGATGGCAGTACTGAGGTTAGCGATGCGTTGTTGTCTGTCAAAAAGCACATGGCTGTCAAAAAACACGTGGCTTTGTTTAACTCACGCTAGTTAGGTTAAGTTGGCACTACTGAGGTTTAGGCCCGTCAAGACGGCAGCAGTGAGGTTAGCGATGCGTTGTTGTCGATGACAGCTGTCAAAAAGCACGTGGCTTTGTTTACAAATTCAAATCTGGCGCCAAAATTCAAATTTCCCGCCAAAAATTCAAATTTCCCGCCAGAATTCAAATTTCCCGCGGGAGGAGGCGGTTGAACTCTCCTATTATACTACTTACGACTCCAGTGTTCAGAGTATAAGGAGTATCGACCTATTGGGGGGAGGGGTGTTGATGAAGCAGCGTCAAGGAGCTTGTGATCCGTATCGTCATGAGGATACTTACACAAGAAGAAGCAATCCAGGAAGGAGTGAGGCAAGGCTGTAGTTTGCCCCTTCTGCATTTCAGTGTTTACAGATAAAGACTCTTAAAGATACCAAAGAGGTATTTGTAAAGCGAATCTCAGTCCAAGGAGAGGAAATCACTAATCTGAGACTTACCGATGATATTGCTATTTTACCTGAATCTGCAGAAAATATGCTCAAATAGCTTAATGGTATTGGTGAAGGAGTAAACGAAGTAAATAAAACAAAAACGGACGTGATTAAGTCAGGAGGTACAGGAAATATTAGATGATGAAATGAAATCTTGAAAACTAGATGAATGTTGCTACCTCATTAGTAGAATTACTAATGATGCAAGAGCTAAGGAGAGCATAAAATACAGAATAGCACAAGCAAAGAAGGTCATTTTTAAAAAGTTAATTCGATCACAGTCGATATTGAAATTGGAATTGATTCAGAAGACGGATGTATGAAGCGTGGTAAGGCAATTAGGTCAGAAGAAAAAGAAAATACAAGATTCTGAAACGTGGTGTTACAGAAGAACGGTGAAGCTGAGATGGATAGAAGGAATAACAAATGACACGAGAAAGACATGACAAGCAGAAGAGACAGAATGAGACATCCTTGAGAGAGGTGTAGGCGATAAGGAAGGCAGAGATAGACCAAGATATTGCGCCCTACCCTGACGGCTCGTCGGAAATATTAAATTATAATATTTGGCACATTGCACTATAATTATAAACTATGACTGCAGACAGGCATTAGAAGAGAAGCAGATTAGAGTTGAGACCGGAAGTCCAGGAGACAGAATGCCGCGGGTCACTTGCGCAAAGCTTTCCACTGACCGTGGGAAGCGTCCAATTTTACTCACACTCAGCATAGGCCAGCACGTGTAGTGTTTGCTAGGCCACGAGGTGTGTTCAGCCAATTAGAGAGCGAGGGAGTGGCTATTATGAATACTGGACCGCGCAGAGTTAAAATTTCAGGCTGACCAACATTGTTTTACGTGTGGTGTGTTCAACAAGAAAGAGTGGTCAGTACTGTTATTTGAGGCTTTTCCACAGGTTTGAGAGCTAGAAATATTCAGGGATAAATTAGGAAAAATTGTCTGAGCCGTAACCTAGATATCATAAGTGTATTTGATATTAACTTCAGTGAATTACAAATACATTGTCCGAAACAATAACTCTGATTGGCTGAGCATTTGAATATTCAGTGAATCCCCTAGCCATAACGACGTCTGCTTAGTTACTTAAGCGCATCACATGTTGGGATGTTCTCCTTTCTCTGTGTGGTGTCGAGTAGTGAACATCGGGGTGTTACTTCAGTGTACGTGGGACGCGTGAGTGCTTCCACGTGGGAAGGAGTTTAATTTTGGACGGTCTTACCGACCAAAGACAGTGTTTTCCTTCTACTGTGAACAGTGATATTGAAACGGTGTGCAGTAATAATTTGCCAAGTGCGTTATGTCACAATTTCGTGTATTAATAGAACAGACTGTAATATCCGCCGCAGACTGGTAATCGAGCGAGAGACGATTATCCGTGTATTATATTCGGGCCGGTCGCGTTCCGCGAGAGACTATTCGAATCGATCCGCGGGCCGCTCCTAGTGACAGTGTTTAAACACCTAATATTTACTGTACATTGTGAACGTGTTGCTGGTGTTACTTTATTCACATGGGCTTGTAATTACAGCCGACAGAGGGTTTGTTCGGTGCAACGTGCACAGAGAGCGGTGAAGAATTACTGACCAGAAATGTGTGTGTCACTGTTACACAGGAACTAGTTTCAAGAAGATGGCATCCTCCATAGAAAAGAGAAGATTGGATCCACGTGTTGAAACTCTGCTGGTCATGGAGTTACTTTCCATAACAGCGGGGATGTGATCTTCTGGAGATGTCCTGGGAGTTGCCAAGATAAGACGCATGTAATATTTTTAAAGGGCATGCTTTGTGAATTACGATTAATACTAGTGAGGCTTAGATTAGGGATTTTCTTTAGTATAAATTTCAGCCTCACGGCAAATGTTCATATTATATTTCTGCTGTTGTAAATAAGAACAGGTCGGGGTTGTATACTTTATTTTTCTTTCTTCTACTTTATAATTAGTTAGATGGGATATCGAGGGAATTGATAGGTCTTATTTGACTTTATTTGTGTGAATTATGTATGTTATCTAGCTTCAGGTGCTTCCTATGTTTTTTGGTTAGAGGGAGAAGGATTAGATAGGTGAAATCATTAACATCCCGAGTTACACACTCGCAGCGTCGAGACTAATTTTTATTTATTTATATAGAGAGATTAGCGATAGGTAGGATGCTTGCTGCATCAATTACAGATGCTGTGAGACGTGTGGAGCTGTATGAGCACCGTTAATTATAATAAGTTCTTCTAACATCGGTTGGAAACTGTTTTAACAATGATTAGACAGGGAATCGAACCCTGATTTATAATAAAAATGGCTGATGAAATTACAGGTTAGACATGAGAATTGAGTGCATGCTGAAATATATAAGTCAGTGATGCGAGCAGTGTGCATGCCTGGAAATGTTTTGAGAAATATGTGAAGCGAGAATAGGCCTGTGATTGTATTATGGATTATTATTGAGAATTAGAGTTGCCGTGAAGATAATGTCAGGCCGAGAAGTTTTTATATGTATGTTGAGAAATATAGTAGCATGCCAGCAATGTGTACGTTGAATGCGAATTCCTGAGCGGTTGTTGAAATATTAGCTCGCTATGAAGGTCAGTTTATCAGCCAATGTTATACTGTAGTTGTGAAGCGAAGAGCGATTTCCGTGATATAATCCTGTCAAAACAGTGACAAATTTCCAAGAGTATTCTTGAGTTTTAATATTCTTTTCAGTTGATTGCCAAGCAGGGTATCTGTACTTGACGAAGGGCGCTATCCTGCGCACCGATGTAGTAGGGTGAACGAGATTGTTGCCCGTTGTCTTCCTTGTGTTTATTGAATTTTATTGTTTGTTCCTTTTACAGGATTGTGTATTTGTGTGATATTATTGTGATTTTGGTTTGTTGTATGGTTGATTGATGGGGAACAGCACGAGTGCTGAGTTGATTAAGGTCAATCTAATTCCGACTAGGTATTTGGTGAACCGCATTTCACATCATGTCAGTGTAGTTTGTAAATTATCTACCCACCTGATCCAGTATCAATTCTTTGATCATTCTAGTTAATTTGGTTATTGTAAATATAGAGTAGGGAAAGGCCACTAGTATTTGTCGTATGTCACTTCGTCTTATCCCACTACGTTCGAATTTAGATCACGTTTAGATGCGCTTATCGGGGCAACATTCCCGAAATTACACAAATCCGTAAAATTGTTATTCTTGCGATGGTGTTACTCCATGTGGACAGGAACGTTGGATTATTACGTTGATTCATAGTGAAACTTCTCTGTATTTTATTTTGTAATTGGAAGTTTCATTTTCTCATTTTATTTGTTTTGCGTGGATAATGTTTGTTTTTTCACATTTCTATTGGTTGAATGTTATTTTATTACGATGCCGGTTTAAATCCGTTTTAATTTGATTTTTTACTTTGCGATTTGTAGTATGGTTCGGGTTGTATTTTTCTATAAACCTATCCTACCCCATATTAGTGTTTCTCATTCGAGATAAACCTCCATTATTCCTGTCATGATACTTAGAGATAAGTTTCAACTTCGAATTTTAGACTTACCCGCGACAAATTAACCCACTCTCTACCCATCTGATTTAGTCGGATGTTTAGTCAGGAAATGGAGGGTTCCTACCCCTAGGTACCGTACAGTATGAATATTAAAAGAGATACGTTGGCGTGAAGAACTACTTCAAACAAGCCTATGGACGACGTTCATTTCAACAACAAAAGAAACACAAGAGAATAATGTTAAAGTTTATCTAATACACAAATTCAAAGGAATTTACTTTAAAATATAGAACAAATTCTACAGTAAATGGTACAATCTGAAATCGAAACGCTAGGCTTCTTAGAAATCACATACATGTATACCTGTGAATGTTCAGAAGAACCAAGCCATACAGCAGAGTTCAGTTTGTGTCATTTACAGATGTCGTAATAATGGAAATGACCCCTCACGGACAGTGGGGACAGAAAGGGTAACAAGAAATCTCAACAAACAGCAGGTTACAAGGAGTTCATCTAGAAACACCCCAGGGCCATCTTCACAATACACCTCTCAACCAGAAGCAAATTACATGTATTTCATCTAGGAAAATCCCACAGCCATCTCTATTATAACACACACAGTAAGCATCAGAATAAAGGGAGTTCATCTTGAAACACGTCACAGCCATTTCCATCATAACACTCTCACAAACATCAGATTACAGGGAGTACATCTTGAAACACACCACAGCGATCTCTCTTATAAGAAACTCAACAAACAGCGGATTACAGGGAATTCATCTAAACATCCCACAGCAATCTCTATTATAACACACTCAACCAGAAGCAAATTACAAGGAGTTAATCTAGAAAAATCACACAGCCATCTATATTATAATACTCTCAACAGGCAGCATACTACAGGGAGTTCATCTTGAAACTCGCCACAGCCATCTCTATTATAACACCCTCAACCATCAGCAGATTACAGGGAGTTCATCTTGGAACACCCCACTGCCATCTATATTGTAACACCCCCAACCAGAAGCAAACTACATTCAATCAATCAATCACTACTGATCTGCATTTAGGGCAGTCGCCCAGGTGGCAGTGGGGACAGAAAGGGTAACAAGAAATCTCAACAAACAGCAGGTTACAAGGAGTTCATCTAGAAACACCCCAGGGCCATCTCCACAATACACCTCTCAACCAGAAGCAAATTATATGTATTTCATCTAGGAAAATCCCAGAGCCATCTCTATTATAACACACACAGTAAGCATCAGAATAAAGGGAGTTCATCTTGAAACACACCACAGCCATCTCTCGTATAAGAGACTCAACAAGCAGTGGATTACAGAGAGTTCATCTTGGAACACCCCACAGCCATCTCTATTATAACACACTCAGCCAGAAGCAAATTACAGGGAGTTCATGTAGAAAGATCCCACAGCCATCTCTATTATAACAATCTCAACAAGCAGCATATTACAGGGGAGTTCATCTTGGATCACCCCACAGCCAACTCCACAATACACCTCTCAAACAAAAGCAAATTACAGGGATTTCATGTAGAAAAATCCCAGGGCCATCTCTATTATAACACTCTCAACAACTAGCAGATTACAGGGAGTTCATACTGGAATACCCCACAGCCATCTCAACTATAACACACTCAACCAGAAACAAATTACAGGGAGTTCATGTAGAAAGATACCACAGCCATCTCTATTATAACACTCTCAACAAGGAGCATATTACAGGGAGTTCATCTAGGAACATCCCACAGCCAACTCCACAATACACCTCTCAAATAAAAGCAAATAACAGAGAGTTCATGTAGAAAGATACCATAGCCATCTCTATTATAACACTCTCGAGAAGAAGCACATTACAGGGAGTTCATCTTGGAACACGCCACAGCCAATTCTGTTATAAGAAACTCAACAAGCAGCGGATTACAGGGAGTTCATCTTGAAACACACCCCAGCCATCTCCACAATGCACCTCTCAACCAGAAGCAAATTACAACCATCTCCACAATACACCTCTCAAACTGAAGTAATTTACAGGGAGTTCATGTAGAAAAATCGCACAGCCATCTCTATTATAACAATCTCAACAAGCAGCATATTATAGGGAGTTCATCTTGGAACACCCCGCTGCCGTCTCTTCTATAACACTCTCAACAAACAGCGGATCACAGGGAGTTCATGTAGAAAAATCCCTCAGCCATCTCTATTATAACACTCTCAACAAGCAGCGGACTACAGAGAATCTTGGAACACACCACAGTCATCTCTCTCATATGAAACTAAACAAGCAGCGGATTACAGGGAGTTTATCTAGAAGCACCACACAGAGATCTGAATTACAACACTCTCAACAAGCTGCAGGTTACAGGGTGTTCATCCCAAAACACTCCACAGCCACCTCTCTTGTAACACATTAACGAGGGGAAGATTCTTGGGCGTACATCTTGAAAAACTTACAGAATTACCATCTAGTGTTGAAGGCAAGCCACTACACACAGCAATCCCTCTTATAGCACTATCAACAAACAGAATATTACAGGAAGTTCACCGTAAAACAACCCGCAGCCATCTCTGCAAAGCACCGGTCAAAAAGGGTAGCACATTTCAGGAAGTTCATCTTGAAATATCACACAGCCATCTCTACTATTACACTCTCAACAAGCAGCAGAATACAGGGCGTACATCTAGAAGCACCACACAGCCATCTGTATGACAACACTCTCAACAAGCACTAGGTTACAGCGTGTTCACCTTGACACACCGCACAGCAATCTCTACTGTTGCACTCTCAACAAGCAGCAGATGACAGGGAGTTTATCTAGAAGCACCACACAGCAATCTCTATACAACGCTCTCAAAAAGCAGCAGGTTACAGGGTGTTCATCTAGAAACACAGCACAGCAATCTCTACTGTTAAACTCACAACAAGCAGCAGATGACAGGGAGTGTATCTAGAAGCACCTCACAGCCATCTGTACGATAACACTCTCAACAAGCACTAAGTTACAGGATGTTCACCTTGAAACACCGCACAGCAGTCTCTACTGTTGCACTCTCAACATGCAGGTGATGACAGGGAGTTCATCTAGAAGCACCACACAGCCATCTGTATTACAACACTTTCAACAAGCACTAGGTTACAGGGTGTCCATCTAGAAACATCGCACAGCAATCTCTACTGTTGCACTCTCAACAAGCAGCAGATGACAGAGAGTTCATCTAGAAGCATAACACAGCCATCTGTACTATAACACTCTCAACAAGCACTAGGTTAGAGCGTGTTCATCTAGAAACACCGTACAGAAATCTCTATTATAACACCTCCATCAGACAGCAGGTTACAGGTGTTCATCTTGAAACACCCCACAACCATCTCTGCTATTACACTATCATTAAGCAGTAGAATAGAGGGTGTTCATTGTGGGACACCCTAAAAGCCTTCTCTACTATAACACTCTCATCAAGCAGAAGAATACAGTGAGTATAATTCGAAACACCCTACTGCCATCTCCACTATTACACTCACAATATGCACCAGGTTACAGAGTGTTCATCTTGAAACACCCCACAGCCATCTCTACCATGGCACACGAATCAGGAAGCGGGTTACAGGGTATTCATCTTGAATCACCTCACAGCCATATCTACTATGGCGCTCAGGCAGCGGGTTAGAGGGAGTTAATCATAAATCACCCCACATACATCTCTACAATTTCACTCTCAGCAACCAGCAAGTTAGAGCATGTTCATCTTGAAAATGCAATCAGCCATATGTACTATGGCACTCCCGTCAGGCAGCAGGTTACAGGGAGTTTTTCTTGAAACACGTCACAGAAACCTCTATTTTAAGACTCCCAACAGGCAGCAGGTTACAGGGAGTTCATTTTGAAACAACCCACATACCTCTACAATTTTACTCTCAGCAAGCAGCAGGTTAAAGGGAGTTCATCTTCAAACACCCCACATACATCCCTACGATTTCACTCTCAGCAAGCGGCAGGTTAGAGCGTGTTCACCTTGAAACTGCCCACAGACATCTGTATTATGGCACTCCCGCCAGGCAGCAGGTTACCGGAAGTTCGTATTGAAACACCCCACAGACATCTCTAGAATTTCACTCTCAACAAGCAGCAGGCTACAGTGTTTTCATCTTGATACACCACACAAAATCCCTACCATCTGGCAGCAGGTTGCAGGGAGTTCATCTTGAAACACCACACAGCCATCTCTACTATTACACTCTCAACAAACTTTAGGCTAAATGTAGTTCACATTGAAACATCCCACAGCCATCTCTCTCATTACATTCCCATCAGATAGCAGGTTACAGGGAGTTCATTTTGAAACAACCCACATACCTCTACAATTTTACTCTCAGCAAGCAGCAGGTTAAAGGGAGTTCATCTTGAAACACCCCACATACATCCCTACGATTTCACTCTCAGCAAGCGGCAGGTTAGAGCGTGTTCACCTTGAAACTGCCCACAGACATCTGTATTATGGCACCCCCGCCAGGCAGCAGGTTACCGGAAGTTCGTATTGAAACACCCCACAGACATCTCTAGAATTTCACTCTCAACAAGCATCAGGCTACAGGGTTTTCATCTTGATACACCACACAAAATCCCTACCATGGCACTCCCATCTGGCAGCAGGTTGCAGGGAGTTCATCTTGAAACACCACACAGCCATCTCTACTATTACACTCTCAACAAACTTTAGGCTAAATGTAGTTCACATTGAAACATCCCACAGCCATCTCTCTCATTACATTCCCATCAGATAGCAGGTTACAGGCAGTTCATCTCGAAACACCACACAGCCATCTCTACTATGGCACACGAATCAGGAAGCGGGTTACAGGGAATTCATCTTGAATCACTTCACACCCATATCTACTATGGCACTCCCATCAGGCAGCAGGTTACAGAGAGGTCATCTTGAAATGCCACACAGCCATCTCTACTATTACACTCTCAACAAACTTTAGGCTAAATATAGTTCACCTTGAAACACCCCACAGCCATCTCTCTCGTTACACTCCCATCAGTCAGCAGGTTACAGGGAGTCCATCTTGAATCACCTCACAGACATCTCTACAATTACACTCTCAACAAGCACAAGATAAAAAGAGTCCATCTTCATAAATCCTACAGCCATCTCTACTATGGCATACCCATCAGCCAGCAGGTTTCAGGGAGTTCATCTTTATACACCCCACAGCCATCTCTACTATGGCATTCCCATTAGGCAAGCAGGTTACAGGGAGGTCACCTTGAAACACCCCACAGCCATCTCTACTATGGCATACCCATCAGCTAGCAGGTTTCAGGGAGTTCATCTTGAAGCACCCATTAGCCATCTTTACTATTACACTCACAACAAGCATTAGGCTACAGGGAGGTCAACTTGAAACACCCCACAGCCATCTGTATTACAACACTCTCGACAAGCACTAGGTTACAGGGTGTTCATCTAGAAACACCGCACAGCAATCTCTACTGTTGCACTCTCAACAAGTAGGTGATGACAGGGAGTTCATCTAGAAGCACCACACAGCCATCTGTATTACAACACTTTCAAGAAGAACTAGGTTACAGGGTGTTCATCTAGAAACACCGCACAGCAATCTCTACTGTTGCACTCTCAACAAGCAGGTGATGACAGGGTGTTCATCTCGAAACACCGCACAGAAATCTCTATTATAACACCCCCATCAGAGAGCAGGTTACAGGGAGCTCATATTGAAACACCCCACAACAATCTCTGCTATTACACTCCCATCAAGCAGTAGAATAGAGGGTGTTCATTGCGGGACACCCTAAAAGCCTTCTCTACTATAACACTCTCAACAAGCAGAAGAATACAGGGAGTTTAATTCGAAACACCCTACTGCCATCATCCACTACTACACTCTCAACAAGCACTAGGTTACAGGGTGTTCATCTAGAAACACCGCACAGAAATCTCTATTTTAACACCCCCATCAGAGAGCAGGTTACAGGGAGCTCATATTAAAACACCCCACAACAATCTCTGCTATTACACTCCCATCAAGCAGTAGAATACAGGGTGTTCATTGCGGGACACCCTAAAAGCCTTCTCTATTATAACACTCTCAACAAGCAGAAGAATACAGTGAGTTTAATTCGAAACACCCTACTGCCATCATCCACTACTACACTCACAACCAGCACTAGGTTACAGGGTGTTCATCTAGAAAACCGCACAGCAATCTCTACTGTTGCACTCTCAACAAGCAGCAGGTGACAGGGAGTTCATCTAGAATTCTAGAGCCATCTGTATTACAACACTCTCAAAAAGCACTAGGTTACAGGGTGTTCGTCTAGAAACACCACACTGAAACCTCTATTTTAAGACTCCCAACAGGCAGCAGGTTACAGGGAGGTCATCTTGAAATACACCACATACATCTCTACAATTTCACTCTCAACAAGTAGCAGGCTAAAGGATGTTCATCTAGATGCACCACACAAAATCTCTACCATGGCACTCCCATCTGGCAGCAGGTTGCAGGGAGCTCATCTTGAAACACAACACAGCCATTGCTACTATTACACTCTCAACAAACTTTAGGCTAATTGTAGTTCACCTTGAAACGCCCCAGAGCCATCTACCTCGTTAAAATACCGTCTGTCAGCAGGTTACAGGAAGTTCATCTTGAATCACCTCACAGGCATCTCTACAATTACACTCTCAACAAGCACAAGATAAAAAGAGTCCATCTTCATAAATCCCACAGCCATCTCTACTATGGCATTCCCATTAGGCAAGCAGGTTACAGGGAGGTCATCTTGTAACACCCCACAGCCATCCCTACTATGGCATACCCATCAGCCAGCAGGTTTCAGGGAGTTCATCTTGAAGCACCCAATAGCCATCTCTACTATTAAACTCACAACAAGCGTTAGGCTACAAGGCGTTCACTTTGAAACACCCCACAGCCATCTGTATTACAACACTCTCAACAAGCACTAGGTTACAGGGTGTTAATTTTGATACACCCCACAGCCATATCTACTATGGCATACCCATCAGCCAGCAGGTTTCAGAGAGTTCATCTTGAAGCACCCAATAGCCATCTCTACTATTACACTCACAACAAGCATTAGGCTGGAGGGAGTTCACCTTGAAACACCCCACAGCCATCTCTTTCATAACACTCCCATCAGTCAGCAGGTTACCGGGATTTCATCTTGAAACACCCTACAGACATCTCTACCATTTCACACTCAACAAGCAGCTTTGACTGAGTATGCGACAGACGGCCCTTTACTTTAACGAAACAGAAGATCCCAGGCTAGCATTAGTCACATCAGATTCCTGAATAACACCAGCACTAGATGTCAGAGTGCATACTTGAGCAACAACGGATGCAGAACTAGAGTCAACACTTTCACACATGTCAGATAGGATAGACACATCAACTTCAGAATCTGTGTTATTCAAATTATTCCCTTCAAGCAAACCACTGATTCCGTCGGAAATTCTCGAAAATTGTACTAGTAAGGCCTGACATTCCTGCCGCTCAATTTGCGGCAACTTGAGAGACAACAAATCCCTAATTCTGTCCAGGTAATGTAGTAACTGCGCCATAACCCGCGCTAATTGGACATGCGAGGGCTCAGAAGCACAAAAGGACACAATAATGGAGTTGAATTCTGCAAACCTATCTTTAATCACGGCCAAAGGTTCACGCAACTCGTCAGTAGTTAACTTGGGTATGGTTATCGGCAGATTTAGGGACCGTTTCCACAGGCTAGTGCCATCTCTGACCTTGCCTGTGGAATTAATTTTTCGGATTTTTAATTCTTAAAATAGTTCTGACTTTCTTAAATGGAAATGATTAGGTACAGCACGAGCCATACTGACGGGCAGAAACAAAATTCAAAGCGATATACGACTTTCAAATTCTACGCAGAATTAGGCCAACCACGGTCACCGTTCACTCTTCTTTCTTCCGCAACCACGCTCTGCTACCAGTATGTAACCGGTACTTCAGGGATTACATATTTAAAAGGGAGGAAAGCAAACCAAATTACAAGGTACCTAAACACTATACACACCGTAATCGTGTAAGGATCAGTGGTGAAAACAGCAGAAGTAAATATCAGTGGGACGGTACTAGGAACCTACCAGGGGCCAGGAGATGTCTAGGTTGCAGTTTATGGAAAAATCAAACGGTGATCTTGGATTTTCAGTAATATTATTTCCCAAACGTACCTTACAAAATAATTTACGAACAGTTTCAGCAATGCGAAAAATACCAATACCAGTAGCAAAATACAAATTACCGTACTGTACATCTAATTACAAACCAAGTTCGCAATACAATCTTGAAGGTAAGAGGAAACACAATACACTTTTACCATACAGAGTGAAGTTAAAATAACCTTTCAAAACATTTGAACAACATAATAGTGGCGATTAAGAATATCTCAAATGCAATACGCTTTTACAATGTAGAGTGTTAAACTAACCTTCCAAAACATTTGAACAACGTAATAGTGGCGATTAGGGCAATCTCCTGTGAATACACCAAATAAAGCTAAATGGAACTTGTTACCGGACAGAAAACAACAGCGCTTACCTAAGGCAGCCCATTCTGGTAGCGAGACGACGTCGACCACGTCAAAACTTCGGCAGGCCATGACCAAGACCGCTTAAAGTTTTAAGACACTCACGAAAACTGCCTAGCCCCTTTTAAAGGGAAATCTGGCCTTGGAGTAGCAACAACGACTTTCAAACTCTACGCAGAATTAGGTTAACCACGATCACCGTTCACTCTTCTTTCTTCCGCAACCACGCTCTGCTACCAGTATGTAATCGGTACTTCAGCGGTTACATATTTAAAAGGGAGGAAAGCAAACCAAATTACAAGGTACCTAAACACTATACAAACCGTAATCATGTAAGGATCTGTGGCGAAAACAGCAGAAGTAAATATCAGTGGGACGCTTGCCCGGATTGACCAATCACAACTCTTTCTGCGTACGCAATCTTTAAATCACATTCTCGAATACATACGATCGCGAATCATCCATTTCCAGTATAGTAAGAATATATTTCTCAAATGCATAACTAAGAAACGCCAACATTCGCGTCACAAACTTTCTGGACGGTTCCAGTTAATATAGAAATGTAATCTACTACTTACAACCAACTTGTGTAGAACAATATTTTATACACTGTACAGGTGAGGTAGCAGAATGGAATACAAATAAAATATTCTAGCACAACACTCCAGATCATACAGTAAGTACTACTTAAAAAGATTTAGAAATAAAATCTACAAACACTTTTCTACTTCGAATATATTCTATATCTGTGTCATATTTCGTTCTGTAAACTTGCCACACCATAAATAACATACTGCAAACACCCTGGCGAGTGAATTATCCTCAAAATTTCCCCATTTCGAGTTTCCTGAACCGAGAGTTGGCGTTCACTTCATTTTTAATTGAACATAATATCCCTTTAGCTACTGCCGATCATGGTGGAGCTCGGTTTAGGAAAATGTTTCCAGGTTCAGAAATTGCAAAAAATATGGCTGTGGTCGTACAAAAGCTACGCACATTTTAAAAGAAATAGGTACAGATTCAAGAAGTGAACTCGTTGGTTATATGCAACGTGAACCATTTTCTTTAGCTACAGATGGGAGTAAGTTCTAACACCAGTTGTCAAGGCCGGACCAAAAGAGGCTGCTTTCCGGCAATTTCTCTGTGCATGACTTCACATGATTTCCCGGTACGGCGGAATACCCGGTGCATCAGCAGTACTCACAGCTAGCTTACCGATGAAGACTTGACAACACTTCAAGACATGTCGTGATTTCTCGGCACGGCGGAGTACCCGGTGCATCTACAAAACACGCTGCTAGCTCACTAATGAAACTTTGACAACACTCCACGACATGAATGATTTCCCGGCACGGCGGAGTATCCGGTGCATCTGCAGTACGCACAGCTCACAGATGAAGTCTTGACAACACTTCATGACACGCCATAATTTCCCGGCACGGCGTAGTAGCCGCTGCATCTGCAGTACTCACAGCTAGCCCGCTGATGAAGTCTTGACAACACTTCACGACATGCCGTGATTTCTCGGCACGGCGGAGTACCCGGTGCATCTACAAAACACGCTGCTAGCTCACTAATGAAACTTTGACAACACTCCACGACATGAATGATTTCCCGGCACGGCGGAGTAGCCGGTGCATCTGCAGTACGCCCAGCTCACAGATGAAGTCTTGGCAACACTTCATGACACGCCATAATTTCCCGGCACGGCGTAATAACCGCTGCATCTGCAGTAATCACAGCTAGCTCACTGATGAAGCCTTGACAACACTTGAAGGCATTCCATGATAGCCCTGTGCGGCAGAGTACCCAGTGCATTCGCAGTACTCACACCTAGCTCACTGATGAAGCCTTGACAACACTTCACCAGATGTCATGATTTCCCGGCACGCGGAGTACACAGCGCATCTACAATACACGCTGCTATCTCACTAATGAAGCCTTGACAACACTTCACGACATTCCATGAAAGCCCTGTGCGGCGGAGTACCCAGTGCATGAGCAGTACTCACACCTAGCTCACTGATGAACCCTTGACAACACTTCACGACATGCCATGATAGCCCCGTGCGGCGGAGTACCCAGTGCATGAGCAGTACTCACACCTAACTCACTGATGAAGCCATGACAATACTTCACGACATGCCATTATATCCAGGCACGGCGGAGTACCCAGTGCATCTGCAGAACTCACAGCTCACTGATGAAGGCTTGACAACACTACACGACATGCCATGATTTCCCGGCACGGTGCAGTAGCCGCTGCATCAGCAGTAATCACAGCTAGCTCACTGATGAACCCTTGACAACACTTCACGACATGCCATGATAGCCCCGTGCGGCGGAGTACCCAGTGCATGAGCAGTACTCACACCTAACTCACTGATGAAGCCATGGCAATACTTCACGACATGCCATGATAGCCCTGTGCGGCGGAGTACCCAGTGCATGAGCAGTACTCACACCTAGCTCACTGATGAACCCTTGACAACACTTCACGACATTCAATGAAAGCCCTGTGCGGCGGAGTACCCAGTGCATGAGCAGTACTCACACCTAACTAACTGATGAAGCCATGACAATACTTCACGACATGCCATTATGTCCCGGCACGGCGGAGTACCCAGTGCATCTGCAGAACTCACAGCTCACTGATTAAGCCTTGACAACACTAGACGACATGCCGTGATTTCTTGGCACGGCGTAGAAGCCGCTGCATTCGCAGTACTCACACCTAGCTCACTGATGAAGCCTTGACAACACTTCACGAGATTCCATGATTTCCCGGCACGGCGGAATACCCAGTGCATCCACTAAACACGCTGCTAGCTCACTAATGATGCCTTGACAACACCTCACGACATGCCATGATTTCCCGGCACAGGCGGAGTACCCGGTACATTTGCGGTACTCACAGCTAGCTCACTGATCAAGCCTTGACAACACTTCACGACATTCCATGATAGCCCTGTGCGGCGGAGTACCCAATGCATGAGCAGTACTCACACCTAGCTAACTGATGAAGCCTTGACAACACTTCACGAGATGCCATGATTACCCGACACGGCGGAGTACCCAGTGCATCTACAAAACACGCTGCTAGCTCACTAATGAAGCTTGACAACACTTCACGACATGCCATGATTTCCCGGCACGGCGGAGTAGAGGGTGCATCTGCAGTACTCACAGTTCACTGATGAAGCCTTTACAACACTTCACGACATGCCATGTTTTCCCGGTAGGGCGTAGTAGCCGCTGCATCTGTAGTACTCACAGCTAGCTCACTCATGAAGCCTTGACAACACTTTACGACATGCCGTGATTTCCCGGCACGGCGGAGTACCCAGTGTTCTGCAGTACTAACAACTAGCTCACTGATGAAAACTTGACGACACTTCACCACATGCCGTAATTTCCCGGCACGGTGGAGTACCCAATACATCAGCAGTACTCACATCTATTTCACTGATGAAGCCTTGAAAACACTTCACAACATGCCGTGAAGAAAAAGCTAGGAAAACAGCAGTAGGAAATCTGCTACCTGGGCGACTGCCCTAAATGCGGTCAGTAGTGACTGATTGATGATTGTTTGATTGATATCCCGGCACGGCGGAGAACATGGTGCATCTGCAGTACTCACAAGTACTTCACTGATGAAGCCTTGACAACACTCATGGCATGCCGTGATTTCCCGGCACGGTGGAGTACCCAATATATCAGCAGTACTCACATCTATTTCACTGATGAAGCCTTGAAAACACTTCACCACATGTCGTAAAGAAAAAGCTAGGAAAACAACAGTAGGAAATCTGCTACCTGGGCGACTGCCCTAAATGCAGTCACTAGTGACTGATTGATGATTGTTTGATTGATATCCCGGCACGGCGGAAAACATGGTGCATCTGCAGTTCTCACAGCTAGCTCACTGATGAAGCCTTGACAACACTCATGGCATGCCTTGATTTCCCGGTACGGCGGAGTACCCAGTACATCAGCAGTACTCACATCTATTTCACTGATGAAGCCTTGACAACACTTTACGTCACGCCGTGACTTCCCCGCTCGGCGGAGTAGCCACTGCATGTGCAGTACTCAGATCTAGCTCACTGATGAAGTCTTGAAAACACTTCACGACATGTTATGAGTTCTCGGCACGGCGGAGTACCCGGTGCATCTGCAGTACTCATAAGTAGCTCACTGATGAAGACTTGACAACACTCACGGCATGCCGTGATTTCCCGGCACGGCGGAGAACACGGTGCATCTGCAGTACTCTCAGCTAGCTCACTGATGAATTCTTGATAACACTTCACGTCATTCCATGATTTCCTGGCAAGACGGAGTACCCAGTAAGCATGCAATACACACAACTTCTTCATTGATGAAGCCTTGATATTACTTAATGACATGTCTTCGAATCCTTACATTGCTGATATTTTTTCGCTACAGGCTTACGGTAGAGGGTGATGACGGGTGGCGATTGTCAGCCAGTGCCGTACGGCGGCAGTACAGACAACACTAACGATTTTGAACTATGTTTCGCAGGTGCTGTGTGGGGGGACACCAGGTTGGCTTTCAGCTAGAGACGGTAATGTACCGCGGAATGCAGTTCCTGTTGGCAGAACTCATGTAGGAAGGGTCTTGTACTACGGCCGAGCTCACTTTAAGGATGGCTTACATGCAGGCAAGGTAAGAACTTGTTAAAACATTCTTTTGCACTTTGAGTGGATTACGTGAACGTGTAAAGGTAGTGACGATTATTGGATAGAATGTTCACTGCATTACATTTATTATTATTATTATTATTATTATTATTATTATTATTATTATTATTATTATTATTATTATTATTATTATTATTATTGTACCGGGAAATACACCTCAACGCCGCGCATTCAGAACTAGCGCCTAAATGAACTCCGCTATTGGTAAAACAGTGAAACTGAAAGTACACAAACTTGGAATTAAAATATTGAGTAATTTTGTTATCTGCTGTTTCCTACCTGAGTGAATTTCTGCTAGTTTTGTTTCCCATTCATCAAGAAGTTTGAACATTCACCCATAGATGACATTACCAAAAAAACTATGATCACGCACCCTGGTGCAAAGTGTAACAAGTTTTAATTTAAAGAAGTTTTGTATTTATAGGTTGTTGTAACTGAATGATGTTCATTTATTTTTGGGTTGGCAACATTTCCTTTTTATTTCCCCCAGTTTTTAATTTAGCCAATCCCTAATTTCTGAAATTAATTTTCCACTTATCACCGTCTTCTTCTTCAATTCTGAGTGTAACTTTGAAATTAATCAATAAACTTGAGTGGGTGTGGCTAGTTTAATCTTGAATGGTTTCGAACCTTCCCTGAGAGTTTATAAACTGCGGATTTTCACGTTTCTTGGCCAATTGATCGTCATCTTATTGAGTGTGTGTGTCAAAGCAGGAGGCGGGTGGCCTCTTTCATCGGTCAGCAGTCCATCTACTAGGTAATGGCCACATAACATCTTTATTTCTTACTAACTCCGCAGTTTAACCCGAGGGAAAGGTCCGAATCATTAACTATGCAATCTACCTTTTCTAAAAATGTAACTTTCCGCCGGCTAATATAAAAACTTCATAAAATCTTTAACTGTAAATCGGCGATAGAGGGTGATGTACCCTCCAGAGTTCCCCTTCATCTTGGTTTGAGGTACCCAAGTTTCTGCTTTGTATTAAAGTTATTTCCACCCGCGCAACCTCAGTAGTTTGGGATTAGCCCCTGTTTCGTCGGCCTAGTGCCCTAGGTGTAAATTTTTTTTTTTGGGAGGAGCTTAGTCGTCTCCTCCAGTCAGATTGTACTCTGGCCGCTTATTTAACCTGTTCTTTTTCACTAAGGTCCTGTAGGTTGGGTACTAGATACCTCTGTGTAATAATATTGCTATTTGCGCTTTGTAAGGCCTGTGCTTGCCAGATTTTCATGCAATGTTGCCCTCAGAAACTGAGAGCTTGTTAGCTCTTTTGCAAGTTTTGTAAGTGTAAAGTGTCCCACTGGAAGGCTAGATATTTCATTTTGGGAGCAAGTGCTCTTGAATTAGGGGATTTCTGCCTCCATTAAATAATACCTCTTTCTTTCGTGAAATTGTAAAACTAGGGGCTTAAAGCGCAAAGTGTTAATGTTCTGAATTTTGGACTTTTTCCAATCTTATTCAATGATTACTACTTGTACCTGTAATATTGTCATGAAAAAATTGTTAAGTTTTATGCTCTGAAAATGTAACATTCAGTTTAAGTTTTAAATTCTATTCATGACATTGTAGTTAGACCCATTCACTCCGGCACCTTCTTTAACCTCTTCCTGCTCTACGGGTATCCCCGTAACAAGCGGTAGCAGAGCGTGGTTGAATGGGTCTCAATTAAGCCCCTTTTGACGCCTAATCATAGTATCCGTTTCGTACTCTAAGAATTTTCTCAGTCGCTGGAATTTGTTTTTTCACTTCTAAATTTGTAAATTTTCTTTCATAATGTCTGGCCCTCCCGAAGTCCTCCATGCCGGCTACTTGCGCAAGGGGGCATTAATTTACGAATTACTTATGAGGAATGTTCAATCTGGAAGCACGGTTGCGGCAGATAC
Organism: Anabrus simplex; assembly: GCF_040414725.1. Classification (NCBI taxonomy): domain Eukaryota; kingdom Metazoa; phylum Arthropoda; class Insecta; order Orthoptera; family Tettigoniidae; genus Anabrus; species Anabrus simplex. The sequence continues at coordinate 104,152,551 of NC_090276.1, read as the reverse complement.
CACCAAGCTCAAAGAGTCATTAGAATTACCTAGGCTATTAGAATCCCAACTTTGGGAGAGAAGGAAATTGATGAGGTTCTCTCCACTATCACTGATAATACCACTGAGCTAGCATCCGTAGTAAGTTTCTTGATGTGAGTGATCCATCTCCCGATCAATTAAGAGAGTGCAGGCAAGATTGCTTCACTTTTAAAATAGAGTTAGGGACCTATTGTCTCTCAAGTTAAAAGAAGACCATGCTAAGGAGGCTAGTAACATTGTTGAACACCTTTCTGAAATCTGTATATATACATATATATCGGATCTCCGGGTGGGTGCTACTTTGATGTCTCGTGAAAGAGAAACAACCACAGGAAAAATCCAAACCTACCAGCTCTGCACGTACAACTGTCGTTCTCTATTAAGCAATGACAGATTAGAAGAGCTCGAAGATGAACTTGGAAAGATCAACTGGAGCGTAATCGGTCTATCTGAAGTACGCCGTAAAGGAGAAGGGTGTTACCTTTTGAATTTTGGTAATTTATTCTATTACTGTGGTGAATCAGAATGAGGGCTTAATGGAGTAGGATTCCTAATCAACCGACATCTCGTAAACAAGGTCTCTGTATTAGAAGGTATTTCAAGTAGAATTGCGCGATTAGTTCTAAAACTCTCTAAGAGATACGAAATGCACATTGTGCAAGTATATGCGCCCACATCAAGCCATTCAGACGAGGAGTTAGAATTCTTTTATGAGAGTTTACATGAAACCTGTGAGAAGGGGAGTGACTGTCACTTTCAAATAGTAATGGGTAACTTCAATGCGAAGGTTGGAACCTGTAAGACTGGTGAAACTGTTGTTGGAAACTATGGGATAGCCGAGAAAAATGAGAGAGGGGAGAGAGTGGTCCAGTTTGCCGAGTACACCAAGATGCGTATAATTCTTTAAGAAACACCCAGGGCGTAAACAAAGACTTTAATATTACTTATCTAGACTCACAGAGCGCGCTGGTGCTATGCGGAAAATTGAATATCTTCGCGCTTCAGTTTTGAATGCATGGTTAACACGTAGTGTTGTTTACAGTTTCTTGTGTGTTTTTCATGGTGATTCCTATCGGTTAGCGGGTCTGTGGTTGTGTTATGTGATAAAGTGATAATTTGTAGTATTGGCAACTATTTTAGTGACGCGTGCGAGCTTACATTGATTGGCGATATTAAAGGAGAGCAGGCCTAAGTGAAGCCGTAAGTGCGGAGTGGAGAAATATTCACGATGGTGACCTCTTGTGCAGCTTTCAATTGCACAAATCGGTATCAGAAAGGATCTGGTATTTATTTTCACAAGTGAGTAGAAATTGAAATGTTATAAAATTACCATAATCGAGAATGGGCTACAGAGTGGTGGATTCAGGTATGTATGGACGTGGCATTCTCAATGTTTAGGCTTCTTCTTCTTGGCGTTTTTCATTTCATTACGGGAAGTTCTTAAGAACTAAACAGCTATTCTGAAAAAGCGCACATTTTGTTATTACAGACTGTGTACCCGTATTAAAATTTCGATAAACACGGGCCTAGAATCCGAAAAATATGATTGATAAAGCTTGGTAATCCCATCTATTTTTAGGTCAAATTATGGCTTCAGATTGTTAACAATTATCAGAAAAATGATTTATTGATATCATTACCCATGTTTTCACATCTCCTTTATAATAAAAGAATTGTTAAGTATGCTGTACCAGAGAAGTTTGACTAGGCTGACTACTTTGCACTAGAAAACACTAATCAAACTACCTATTTAACTGTTATATTCGTATATGCTTAATATTCAAGCTCCTTTGTCTTCTTCCTTATGTGAATCATAATGTTCCTGTAATAAAAAGTTAGAACACATTTTAATTTGTGCTCAGGAAATCTCCTTTCAGTTCGAGTTTATTAAATCATTAGGGCTAATATTGGTATTTAAGATGAGAATAGTATGAGAGGGAATTTTGCAACCTAAATGATATATTATTCCTCTCTTAAATTTAACCAGCTGGTAAAAATATATTTAATTCCGAGAAACTTAAACTAAGCTAGGTATTCTTTTCATTGTTAGATACATGTAGAATTATGAGGTAGAGCAGTACTAGTGTAATGAGTTTTTCAGGAAGAATATTTTCAAAAGGTAAAATAATGTAGTGAAATGTGAATGATTGCTGGCTCCACCACTCTGTTCTGAAATATATCACATGAGGTTCTATTTATGAAGCAGAAGAATATACTGTGATAAATCACTTGGAGGATGTTCTGTCATTGTACCAGGAATGGTTGAGAAAAAAAGGAGGAGATAGAAATATATACATTTCTTTGATTTCGAATACATGGCTATTATTTTTAGACATATTGCTTACAGATTTCCATTGAATAAGCCTGAACTTCTGTCAAAGTGGCTTGTTGCAGTTAAAGGAGACAAGTTTTTTCCAACTTATTTGCATATACTATGTAGGTTGTGCCATTTATTATTAATGCATTAGGATCTGGAAATAGCTAAGTTCCCCTGATGCTTGGAAATAAATATTTCCGTACGGATCTTCTGCTTTTGCTTTCTAAAGCGGCACCTTTTAAACATTTTATTTCGGATGTATCTAATTAACATCTTTTCTTACCGTGTTATCCTGTATCGCAGGAATAAAAATAACCTGTCGACAGGTGTTTTCATTTGTGCGTAATTGAAGTTAATGCATGAATTCCATACTACGGTCTCATCGGCGAGCTACAGAGTGCCCGCAACATGGCGATACGCGCATGGACAGCTCTTCCCCAGTCACACTCTACTGCGCAGCCAGCGGTGTAGGGCCTTGGGCGTAAATGGGCACGGAGAAGTCCCAATTTTGAATTCACCAATGAGATCGATTTTGTTCTCTGTAACATCCCTCAATTTATTAAAGATGTATCAGTCCTCAACAGATTCAATACTGGTAGTGACCACCGACTAGTAACGGCTAGAGCCGAGTTAAACATTAGGGAACATCGACTTAAACTAGCGCGGGAGAAAAAGAAACAAATAAATCTTAAACATCTAGAAGAAAATAAAGAGAGATTCCATCAAGCCCTTCAACAAAGCCTACATGAAACAACTGGTGAAAATCTGGCAAAAATGCTAATGGATACGGCTGAAGTAATTGGAGGGTTGAAAAAGAATAACACCCGTGATAAGAAACTCAGTGACGATACCAGGAACCTGCTAATGAGGAGGAGATAAATGAAAATTCAGTCTGACTGTGACAAAATACAGTACTCTGAGCTGTGCAAAATCATAAGAAAAAGAATTAAAGCCGACTTAAAGAAATTCAACGAAGATACTCTAAGAACTTGCTTATCTGAAAAAACAAGTTTGAAGTCTACTAAAAGGAAGCTACAGATCAGGAAGAAGCAATTAATTGCATTAGATGGGGACAACGGACGAATTACTGATAGGGAAGAACTTCTTGAGTTCATCAGGAACTTTTATAGCAAATTGTACGAGAAGGCTGATGATAACCTGTCCTTGCCTGACTTATCCAACATTTCCCAAGTCCCGGAAGTTCTCCCATCTGAGATCAGACTTGCTATAAACAGTATGAAAAAAGAATCAGTCGCAGGTAGCAATAACCTTTCAGTTAGCGTTCTCAAACTTGTTGGTGGTGAAACTTTAAGCCACTTGGCAAAAATATTCACGCCTTGTCTACACAATGCATTCATCCCTCCATCTTGGAACAGAGCAATGGTAATTCTCCTGCACAAAAAAGGGACCATACATGACATCAGAAACTATCGTCCTATTTACTTGCTTTCTGTCCTTTACAAGGTTTTCACCAAGGTACTGACAAATAGAATCAGTTCAACGCTTGATTTTGCGCAACCAATTGAACAAGCAGGTTTCCGCCGAGGTTTTGGAACAATCGACCATATACTCACCCTTCGTGAAGTTATCAGCAGAAGTAATGAATATCAAATGCCGCTCTGTCTAGCCTTTGTGGACTTTGAAAAGGCTTTTGACTCGGTGAGCCACGCTGCTGTTATGCAAGCCTTAGCTGAACACGGCGTCGATGCTGCCTGCATAAGAGTTCTCCAGCATATCTACGAAACCTCTTCAGCCTTCGTGAACATCAATGTGCCAACCACGGATTTTCCCATTCAAAGAGGTGTTAAGCAAGGTGACCCCATATCTCCCAAGCTGTTCTCAGCAGTATTAGAAATGGCCATGCCAAAAATCAACTGGCAAAGCACAGGAATCAAAAATCAATGGGAAAAGGCTGAACAATTTAAGGTTTGCAGACGACATTACACTTTTGGCCAACGACATCGATGAACTACAAACTCTAATACAAGATCTTGTCTCAGCCTCCCAAAAAGTGGGACTATCCATGAACCTTTCTAAAACCAAAGTAATGCTCAACAAATGGGCCCCAGCAAGAAAGCTGCATGTGGGAAACACCACATTACAACAGGTCAATGAATTTGTCTATCTTGGGCAACTTGTAAACATGAAAAGGGACTTAAGACCGGAAATCTTCCGACGTATCAAACTAGGATGGCAAGAAATTCTTCAATCTTCAAATCCAAATCCAACATGCCACCCCACCTAAAGAAGATAGTCTTTGAGCAGTGTGTTCTCCCCGTACTGACTTACTGTTGTGAAACCTGGACATTGAGCGAGTTTGTTAAGCAAAATCTCAGAACAACCCAAGGAGCTATGGAACGGTTCATGCTAGGCTTGACGAAGAAAGACAGGAAGAGAGCAGATTACATCAGGTCAGTCACAAAGGTCAGTGACATTTTAAAAAGGGTGTTTACCCTAAAATGGCAGTGGGCAGGCCATGTTCCTCGGAGAACTAATGGTAGGTGGACAAAGCTTGTGCATGCGTGGTGTCCGAAAGATCATCTCAGACCAAGGGGAAGTCCACCGGACAGATGGGGTAAAGACATCCGGAAGATTACTGGGATCAATTGGCAGAACATCGCTCAAGACCGTCCCAGATGGAGAGACCTCATGAAAACCTACCTTGCTTCGGACTTAAAGAGGCCACATCGTAAAAACGATTGAATATGGCTGATAGTGATAGTGATATATATATAATAAGAGTTTTGTCTGTACATTGCTCAGAATTTGAAAATAATGGTATTTCTGTACCGGTCATGTCAACAGTAACATGGAAATGCACTTTTTACTTTTCCGTAATTTCTGTCTGTCTGTCTGTCTGTCTGTCTATCCGTCTGTCTGTCTGTATGTACACGCATCACTAGAAAACGGCTAAAGAGAATTTAATGAAAATCGGTATGCAAAGTCGGGGAATAAGTCGCTACAATCTAGGCCATAAATAATTTTATTCACGCTGATTGAAATGGTAGTTTAGGGAAAGGCCTAAAACTTAATTCTTAAATATGAACATTATTTGTTGTCTTATCTCATTGAAAATGGGTATGCAAAGTAGGAGAAGGAGCCACTACAATATAGGCTATTTAATTCATGTTAAGTGAAATGGTAGTTTAGTAGAAGACCTAAAATTTAATTCTCAAATAATTATATTATTAGTGGTCGTACGATAAATACTACATAACCGAAGTTATATAGAATTAAATTTCAGACCATTTATCTCTTATACACAGATATTCGTGTATTTGTATTTTTGTTGCTAAGTCCATATCAACACCGAGACACGAGAAAATGGGTGAACAGAATTTAATGAAAATCGGTATATAGAGTCGGGGAATAAGAAACTACAATCTAAGCTATAAACAATTTTATTCACCCTGGATGAAATTGTAGTTTAGGGGAAGGAGCCTGAAATGTAATTTTTAAATACCTATGTTATTCATCCTGTCGAAAAGTACTACATGAAAATTATAGAGAATACAATTTCCGCTCATTTATGTTTTATTCAGTTTTACCGTACCGACTATGACAAGAGCGGTATTTCAGCGTCGGAACAAAAGTAAATGTGAAAGCCTACAATATCGAATAACGTTGATCAACAATAACATTATTATATTATATTTTATTATTAACCATTGTTTGTTGAGATGTTCTTTGTCTCTTACGTTGCATCTCAACTCCGATAGATGGGATTAGTGCTGCGTACAAGAGCATAATAGCCTGACTGAATATTGGCGGGAAATAGCCGGGGAGTTAGAACATTTTCTTCTTTAGCGTGCCATTTCTCTGGTTCATATATTTTCTGATACAGCTGGTACGTAACACACTGGTTCGTCATAGTATTCCAGCTATTCGATCCCTACTCTGACGCGCTGTTTTGAATGAGCAGTGGGCATACTTAAGGCAGAGGCTCACTTAGTAGAGTAGTAGTATGGCCTGGTATAGAATGGCAATTTAGACCTATTCCAAATTACAGCACCACAATTCATTGAATAACTCAAAATTCAACCCTGAAAAGAGGAGTTTCTTTAGAAAAGCTTCTTCATCCTGATTTTTATTAAATTCTACATTCATTTTGTTCCAAATTAGCAGTGAAGAGGAGATTTCTCCTCCGTCTTGGAGGAAAAATTTGCCTCAAAGTCAGATAGATTTTTCCGCCGCCAGTGTAGTGAATTGATACTTTTCGACTCATCGGGTACTCCTAGGAAACAGATTAAGTAAAAGGGGCATAGTTTTTGCCCTGGGAGTCACCACTGTTCGACCCCCTCCCAAACGAAAGGAAACAAAGTGTGTTCACGGCTCACGGCTGTCTGCGGCTTGGTCATTCCAGCTCTGGAACTTTGGACTGTTAGCTCGGCAGCTTAGTCCTGTTCATTAAGAGTGAGAAAATGTGAGATTTTTCATTTGATCTAGTATTCCATATGAAAACATTGCTTTTAATCGCGTCATTCCTACTGACGTCATTGTAATGTGTGTTCACTTCATTTGGGAAAACCCCTAAGACATTCTTTCTGAGGATGTAAAAAGTCAGGTGGAGAGAGAGTGTCTACCATTATAATTAAAGCTCAACAACCTGATTGTGACTGATGGTAGGCAAGCGGGTCTACCATTACAGTGAAAATTCCCTAACTCAGTCTTCATATGAGAAAAGATGTTTGGTGACTTCCCAGTCGCGTTTCCAGGGTAACGTTAAGATCTATGCAATTTCATACAATCTTGCTCATAATGCGTACACTACCTAACCTAGAATTCTGTATACAATGTAGAATTCCGTAGCGAAGCACGGGTAGATCAGCTAGTTTCAAATAAAGTTAGTCAATTGTTGTCAGGGACAGCTGCTCCTAAAACCGACCAAGCCACTGTAATAAACATCGTAAGTGAAGAGGATTCTTCCAAGGGCGAAGAGCGTAGAAAGTCTGTGGCAACTCAACAAAAGTCTGCTCCATTAGGAAATAAGCCTGATCGTCGTACATCCATTCCACCATTCTTTTTAAACAATGCTGTGTCTGAAGCTTCTTAACCCCCTAGGCCGTTACCTATTATGTCACCCGGGTTCAGTAGTTTGCATCATCCTTTGGCTATGTTGCTTTGGGGAATTTCTAAGTTTTCTATTAATTCCACGAACGATGTCATTTCCTTTCTAAGGTTTTTAGTGGAATTTCAAGATCACGCACTAGTGTTTTCCCTCTCTTACTCTCATATTTTTCAAATAATTTACCCTTACTCCAGTGGTGTCCTCTCGGACAAAATTTTTAAAGCAATAGCTGAGCAATGTACCATACAACACTTCCATGCCCTTCTGCTGGCTAACTTCATTCCGGCTCGTGCCATGTCTTCTTTAATTCAAAAGTACTATTTCAGAGTACAGCGACTGGATGAAAATCTCGCAGACTTCATCGAGGAAATTCACTCTTCATTTCCCTGAAGATCAAATTGTACAGACGTTTGTAGGAGGTATTTCCCCACCCTATAGGTCATATCTGTGTTTCGCGTCGCGTCCTCAAACGTTTGCAGAGTTACAGGCTATGGCGGTCTCAGCCGAAGGAGTTAGGTATGCCGACACCTTATGACTCCCTAAGGAGCCCCCTCTATCTTCTAATAGTTTTCGGCCTTCACAGTCTTGCCTAAGCCACGGACGAGTGAGGTGGCATTGAGTGGAGGTGTGGGTGAAAGTGCCGAGTGCAGGAAGGTTGTGGGGAAGTATGCCGACAATGATTAGTGTAGAGCAGTACAGGGCGACGGTTGGAAGATGGCAGGGAAAAATGAAGAAAGAAGAAATTAAATTAGGAGGGTGTAAAATGGATTTGGAGAGAAAAGGTGAATTATTGCTATCAGCGGCGGTGATTATAATTTTGCTATGCATTGGGGGGTCGAGCTGAACCCAGGCCCGACCTCTAGTAGAAATGAGGAAACGGAGGCATTCAAAAGAGCCGTAAAATAGGTGGTGGAAGAAGTTGGCCCCTTTGAGCAAATTAAAAATATGATTAAAGAACAAACCAGGGACTTTGGAAAAATGGAGGTATGGTTAAGAAAAAAAACGGAAGATATAACAGCACAAGTGAGACATAACACCGAAGAAGTTGTAACATTAAGGGAAAAATAGGACGATTAGAAGAGGAGAACTTGAAGCTGAAAGTAGAAGTGGAAGCCAATACTTTATATCGAAGAAAGAAGTGCTTATTTATATATGGTGTGACTGAGGAGTTGAGAGAAGACAAAGTACTGACAACCTATAAAGTAGTGGACTTAATACAGGGGAAATTGAAACTTAATTTTAGTGAAGTAGATATAGACGATGTGCAGAGGGTGGAAAAAATTAGGGGCACCAGGCCTATCAAACTAGAACTGTTTTCTACGTTGATGGCTGATGCTGTGATAAGAAATGCGAGTAATGTGCAGAGAGAGAAAGTATGGATCAAGAGAGACATGGGATGGGAGGCGAGTAGGAACGAGAAAATACTCAGGAAACACAAGATTCGTGCAATAAATCAAGGGTTGAGAGCAACTATTAAAGGGCAAGATCTAGTGGTAGAAGGCAGAAATTGGAAGAGAACCTGGACTGTAAATAGATTGATTGACTTAGACAGAAGAAGAAGAAAAAGTGAGTAGTGTAACGAAAGGTGGGGAAGTGAGGCGAGATATCAGTAACAGTGCGCTGTGTGTGCCAAGTGAAAATGTGATCATAAACAGTGAAGAAGCCCAAGTTCAGGAAGAGATGACAAGTGAGAAGGTGACCATAAGAAGTGAAGAAGAAAGGCAGGGGAGTGAAAGCAGTGGAGTAAGGGCAGGGCAGGGTAAAAAGGTGACGTCAGAGGCAACCCTGGGGTGTCTCAATCTGAGCTGGGAAAGAGGCAATGGCAAAAAATTTACGGAGATGATGAGAGCTGGAGTTGGAGGCAAAGGTACACAACAGAGTGAAGATAGTGATGAATTGGCTGCTAAGAGAGGTGGTAGAGAAGCAGGAAGGTATAGAAATCTGACTGACATGTGGAGTACAGGTAGAAATGAGAGGGGTGTAATCACTAGAAGTAAAAAACAATAGTTTAGTGAGTAGTGAAGATAGAGATTGTTAGATGTAAGAATGTAGTGTTGAGTAGAGGTGTTATTTGGTAAATATGTGGAGGCAATAGTATTTGTGTGTGGTATGAGATTGAGAGGTGGTATATGAAGCGAGGTGTTGGTATAGAATGGTAGTTGTAATAGCTTTTGGGTTTGGTATGATGTTTATTTAATGCTAAATAAGTGAGTGTTGAGAGGGAGCAGAGTTTTGGATGGTGGAGGTTGAAATGTGGTGTTGGTGAAGAGATGGTATATGAGTGTTTGGTATTTTGAGTGTTATATGTATTGAATGTTAGTTGGTATGAACAGTAATAAAGTGAGTAAGTAAGTAATTAAGGGCATGATTGTCGAAGAAGTAAGAGATGAAGGTGGTGTTGGTGGAGTTGGAAGTTATGATGGTATTTATTTGTGAAGGTGGTGATGGAGAAGTGGTATGTAAGTTATGAGAGGGAGCAGAGTTTTGGATGGTGGAGATTGAAATGTGGTGTTGGTGAAGAGATGGTATATGAGTGTTTGGTATTTTAAGGTGAAGATGGCTTGGTATCTAGATATGATTATGTGTTATGATTAATTTATGATGTGTCATATTGCTGAAATGAGGTGTTGGAGAAGTGGTGGTATAAAATGGTCGCAGTTATTGAGGACTGTGGTTGAAATGTAGTGAGAAGTGGTGTTATTTTGTAAATCTTAGATTTTGTAAATTTTGATTTGGTGGTGTATTGTGGAAGGTATAAGAGGTGGATCTGAAATGGAAATTGTGGGTAAGAGGGGGTATCTGAATCCGGGAGTTTGTACGTAGATGGTTTATTTATTGCTGAATTATTTTAGATTTGGGAAGTGGTATTATTGTATTTGTGTTTGGTACTAGTAAGTTGATGTAATCGGATCTTTGGGAAGGGGTATTATTGTATTTGTGTTGGGCATTAGTAAGTTGATGTAATCGGATCATTGATTACTGAATGCGGGGGGAGTGGTGTCATTTTGTAAATTGTGGTTTGGTGGCGTGTGTTGTATTATTTTTCTATACCTTTTCGGTACAGTAGGTGGAGTTTGTAAGAGTAAATGCGGGTTGGTAAATGTAGGGTATGGTGGATTGGAAGGCAATTGCGGAATGTTGGTTGTTATGATTTGGACAGAGAGTAAGCTAGAGAACAATGAAGATGACGTATGTGCTGAATGCACAAGGACACGTAATGAGTGATGGTTATAGAGTGCTTGTGAAGGGTAAGTAAAGCTGGCTGGGTAGTTAAATTTAGTAATTATTGATGTAGCATTTGTGTAGGGTATGAGGTTTATTCAGTGCTGAGGAGTGATTATATTTTGTAAAATTCGGTATGACTGATGAATTTGTATGAGAAATGTGGATGTTTTGGTTTGGATTACATGGTAGGAGACGAAAGTGCTCAATATTATTATTTATGCTATTTATTGTGGTAGTATTATTTATTGTTGTATTATATTAGAGTATCGGAGAAGCGTGATGTGATTGGGATGATGTTTATTTAATGCTAAAATAAGTGAGTGTCTTTTGGTTTGTTGGAGAGTGGATTGGCATGCAAGTGTTGAAATGATGATTGATTAGGTGTAGGTAAGGAACAATATAGTGATGTAAGTGTTGAGTGAAATAAGGGCAACTGAAGAGTATGGGAGCAAGTATGTGTAAAATGTATGTGAGTTTGTAAGAGTGAATACGGGTTGGCAAATGGGGAGTTATTGATGTATTGTGTAATATATAAATCTATTGGTGGCGAAATTGTGGAGACGGAGGGGTGTATGAGATATGCATTGCTAAAGGACAAAGTTGAGGTTTGCCTGAGCACAGCAATGCAGAGTAGGTCATGCAGTCCTCTGGCTCCGGGATGGCGCATGTGATATTCTATGTTTATTTCTTTAAGTAAGGCAAACGGTCCATAGAGGGAATCAACCGTTGGCCAGATTATTATTAATATTATTATTTTATTATTATGATTATTATAATTAAGTTATTATTATTCTCTTCTGTGTTATGATTATTTTATTTATTGTTGTGAACGTGGTGGCTTAGGTTGGATGATTTTATTGTGAACATGTATTTGGGGCTGAACGCCTGTTCTGTTCATGAATAAATACAATAATAATACAATACAATTTCGGCCTTCACCTCGACGAACTTTCACCACCCGCAAATGCTACGCTTGTGGGTAGAATGATCATCTACGTTACAAGTGCCCAGTAATAAAATCGAGTGGAGCAGGGTCATCACAAGGATGTTTCAAATGCGGCTCTTTTACTCATCTCGCCAAAAGTTGCCCTAATGCCAATAGCACCCCCTCCTGCTCAACTTCTGTTGCAGCCTCCACGAACTCCAGTAATCAAAAGTGACTAGTGTCATCGGATGAGTCGGCAAGTTCAACTTCCCAAGGCTCAGCCCCCGTTAAACCAAACGAAAGCTCGGAACAGGGTAGAAGTTCTTCTAACCCCGCATTGGAATGCCTTAAAGAATACCTCATAATCGCGGCGGAGTTCCCCGCACTTGTACCTTTTCTCAACGTTGAATTGAATTGTGAAATCGTTACCGCTCTATTAGACTCAGGGAGTGTTTGTTCCATTATTTCGGCTGAATGGTATTCGAAATTAAAATCTGTCTGTAAATTTCCTGACTATTTTTCATCTTCTGTTAAATGCGTTTCGGCTAACTCCTCTCCCATAGAAGTATTAGGGTTTTACCATTGCCAAAATTCGGATTTCTAAATTCACCTGGAAAGTTAAAGTGTTTGTGACTAAGCACTTGTCTTGCCCCGATATATTAGGAGCGGATATCATGTCTTCTACTGGTCTGGTGCTCGACATTCAGATCAAGTCGTGCACTTTCAAATTTGCCAATAATTGTAAAATTCCTTTGCTGAAGTGTAAATCTGTGTCATGTTCATCTATTTCGCCTACCCAGGATGAGATATTGTTAGACCTTAGACATCTACCTGAGGAGCAGGCCGATAGTATTCGTAAATTGTGTCAGTCATTTCCGGATGAATTTTCTGATACTCTTGGTGTTACTGACTTTATTGAATACAAGATTGAGGTTACGAATTCGATCCCAGTTAGGTTTCCTCCTCATAGGCTGTCTCCACCTAAAATGCTCTTAAAGTGATCATCGACCAAATGTTAAAAGATGGTATTATTCGACCCTCTAAGTCGGCGTATTCATCGCCCATTTTTCTAGTTCCGAAACCCCAAGGTGGCTTCAGGCCTGTGATTGACTATAGGGCGTTAAATCGTATGGTGGTGTTACAATCTGTGCCTCTTCCCGAAATTCACTCTCGTTTTTCATGGTCTCGGAAAGCTAAGTTCTTCACCATCTTAGACCTTATCCAGGCGTACAACCAGACCACTCTAGCCGAAGAGTCGAAACATCTAACAGCATTTGCCTAGGATTGGAACTTGTATGAGTACAACCGCGTGCCATTCGGACTCCCCACCGGGCAGCCCTGCTCACGAGACTGCTAGATAGGGTCTTCTCCGACATCAAGTTTTAATACTTGTATCATTACTTTGATGATGTATTTTTGAGACCTTTGAAAAACACCTAGATCATCTAAAGGAAGTGCACAATCATCTTCGTAAGGCTGGGTTAACTGTCAAGGTATCCAAGGTAGCGTTTGTAAAGCCTTTCATGTCGTTCTTAGGGCATATTGTGTAGCCCGATGGTGTTTACATTGATCATTCTAGAACACAGGCCATCCGTGATTTCAAACCTATTAAGGACATCAAAGGTATTGCCAGGTTCATAGGCATGGTGAATTTCTTCAGGAAAATTATTCCTAATTTCGCTAACAGTGCGGCGCCCTTGTACTTACTCCGTAGGAAAGGTGTCAATTTTGAATGGGGGCCGTCCCAGCAAGCCGCCTTCGAAGATCTGAAATTAGCCCATTGTAACGCCCATGTTCTTGCAATGCCAGATTTTTCGAAGAAATTCATTGTCCAAACCTAGGCCTCACCAACGGCGGTTGCTTCTGTCCTTCTTCAGGAAACAGAACTCGGAAGGCGACCCATTGCCTATGCTTCTAGGACATTATCGGCTCAAGAGCCCAAATATTCTATCTATAAACTTGAAGTATTGCCTCTTTTATTTGCATCAGAGTAGTTCCGCCTCTATCTGGAACACGTCAAGTTCGACCTGGAAACAGATAATCAAGCCTTAAGTTGGGTCTTAGGTAGGCCGCGTCATACTGGTCGTACAGCCCACTAGGCCATCAGAATTTCTGTCTTCCATTTTGATGTTAGGCATATAAGAGGATCGGAAAATGTTGTTTTGGATGGATTAAGCCGCATGTTTGCTCACGATGTGGAGACCTCTGAACAGGAAGACAGTTCTTCTCTTCCCAAGCCCATACCTCTGGGTGTAAATGCCATTCTAACTGATGCCCCCATGTTGTTTAGGGATATTGAAAAATATCAACGTGAAGATCCTGTGCTGGCTCCTATTATGGAAACCGTTTCTTCGGGGGAACATGTCGTCCCTTATGTGTTGAGGAAAGGGGTTCTATGTTGCCCGTCGAGGCGTGATCAAAAGATGAAAGTAGTGGTTCCAGCCGTGCTTGTACCTATGATCTTCAAGTATTATCATGAGACCCCATTAGGGGGGCATTTAGGCATCTTCAAAACTCGGGAGAAGATCCGAGAAATTTTCATTTGAAAAGGTATGGACGGTGAAATTCGTGAATTGGTAAAAGCTGGTAAATCTCGCTTGCTTAGTAAACCCACCTTGTCCACTAAGCTAGGTCTATTATCTTCTCATCAAGCGTCCCGCCCCATGGACCGCCTAAATATAAACTACGTCGGACCTTTCCCCCAATCAAAGGGGAACGCCAACAAATTCATTCTCGTGTGTGTAGATGGTTTCACTCGGTTTTCCTGGTTATTTCCGACTAAGCTGGCTACCGCACAGTCCACCATTTCTTGTTTTAATACCATATTTGCTTCTTTCGGTCCTTGTCAATATATAGTTTCTGATAATGCTAAAGGCTTTACATCCAACCTCTTCCGTTTTGATCTCTCTATATCTCATGTACCTACTTCGGCGTATTATCCTCAACCATCTCTGGCTGAGCGAGTCAGTCGAAATCTTAGATCGGCTCTCATTGCGTTTCATTATGAAGATCATTCCATGTGGGATACGTCGCTGCATTGGTTGGTCTTTGCTTTAAATTCGGCGGTTCATGAATCTCACAATTTCACTCCAGCTTCTCTGGTGTTTAAATTTGTGCCTAACACGCCGCTCTCTAATCTTTGGTCACTTAATGATATCTTACCAGAGACGATAGATCCCGATAATATTAGAGATCTGTGGAAGAAGACTAAGGCCAATCTTAAGGTGGCCCATAAAAAAGTTAGGGAAAGATATGATGGTGGATGGAGGCTTACCAATTAAAAGTCGGAGATCAAGTCATGGTTAGAAACTTTGTTCCCGCGGGCAAGCTCGCCCCAGTACGGCAGCGAACGGCTGAAGGTGGGTACTCAAACAGTAAGATCTAGGCGGCAGAGAAGTGTTATTGCTTGAGATTGGAGAGTACGATCTTTATTTGAGAGGCAAAGGGACGGGCGGCATTGGTGGTTATGTGTGTGCCAATAATGCGTTGATGCAGGAGACGGGGGCTTGGTAATGGCCACCAGGGAATTGACCACAGGAAAAATCAGAGGCGAAGATCGTACATTTCAGTTACAATATCAAGCAGGGCAGAAATCCTTAAATTTTTTCTTATAAAAAAAATTAAGAAGAAACTTAACCTTCGACTCCTGCCAAGTGTTGACAGCAAAGTAAACAATTAAATTACACAGGTTTCACCTGAGTATTATACATGGATGGTTCGGGCGCCGCCTTCGCCTCCGGCCCTCCGCAGAGGCCTCCTCTACCTCCACCTCCACAGGTTCTCGGGAGAGGCATCCGCCGCCTCCACCTCCACACGCTCTCGGGAGAGGCCTCCGCCTTTTTAACTGCGCTGGCTAAGAGCGCGAGCCTAACCCCACATCCACCATCTAGGAGTGGCTAAACCTAACTTTCTACGCGTAAGAAAGCTACCCTAACCTCATTGATGGGCCTAACCTCAGTCTTACGACCGAATGCCATTTTTGACGCGTAAGAGATCGAGCTTAACCTTACAGACGGTATCTTGGAGGGGATTAACCTAACTTCTTACGCGTAGGAGAGCTAGCCTAACCTCATGGAGGGGCTTAAACTCAGTTTTACAGCCGGATGCCCTTCCTAACGCCTAAGAGAGCGAGCCTAACCTCACATCCGCTAACTTCGAGGGCCGTAACCTAAATTTTACGCTCACGACAGCAAGCCTAACCTCATGGAAGGGCCTAACCACAGTTTTACGGCCGGATGCCCTTCCCGACGCTACAGTATCTTGATTAGTAGGACAATGGTATTCTCGAGACGTTATTTGAGTAGTAGGGCAATGGAGATTAGCATAAGAGAGCACACCTAACCTCATGGAGGAGCCTAAACTCAGTTTTACGGCCGCATGCCCACCCTGTCCGCAATTGCTCAAGATTTCGGCTATACACAGCTCCTTATGAGACGGTTTAAGGGTGCTTGCGCAAGATGGAAACTGCTCTTAGGAGACGGCAAATGGCGCTTTCGCAAGATGGCTGCTATACATAGGCTTTTATGAGACTCCCTAAGGATGCTTGCGCAAGACGGGGGCTATCTAATTCTACAAGATGGCGACTATACATAGCTTTTTATGAGACGGCTTAAGGGCGCTTGCGCAAGATGGCTGCTATTCATAGGCTCTTATGAGACGCCCTAGGGATGGTTGCGCAAGGTGGCGACTATACAATTCTACAAGATGGTGGCAGTACATGGTTTCTGATAAGACGGCTTAAGGGCGCTTGCACAAGATGGCTGCTATACATAGGCTCTTATGAGACACCCAAGGGATGCTTGCGCAATATGGCGGCTATCTAATTCTACAAGATGGCAGCTACACATATCTTCTTATGAGACGGCTTAATGGCGCTTGCATGAGATGGCTGCTATACGCAGACTCTTACGAGACGCCCTAGAGACGCTTGTGCAAGAGGGCAGATATCTAATTCTACAAGATGGCGCCTACACACTGCGCCTTATGAGGCGGCCTAGGAGTGCTCGCACAAGATGGCTGCGATACATAGGTTCTTATAAGATACCATGGGGATGCTTGCGCAAGATGGCGGCTGCTCTTATGAAGAAAGATAGCTTAGAGGCTACTGCGCAAGATGGCGGCTGCTGTTATGAAGATCGTTATGCATGCGGTGGAGGGTAATTTGAAATTCTACGTGCTCTTGTTTGTTATCGAAGCTACGTGATTTTTCATAGCGGCCATCGTTAATCAACAAATCATCGTGCTGATATCTTTAGCTACTACCTTTGAAATGTGGTAGCGGGCAATTTGAAAAATTCCACGTGCTTTTTTGACAGCTGTCAGCGGCCTTCTTTAATCAAAAGAGCATCATGCTGCCATTTTTAGCTACTACCTTTGAAATGTGCTGGCGGGCAATTTTAAAAAGTCTACTTGGTTTTGACCGCCATCTTTAAACAACAGCTCATCGTACTGCTATCATTACGACACAAAACCTCATCCTTATACAGGTGGTGGAGGGTAATTCGAAAAATTCCACGTGCTTTTTTGACAGCTCCCATCTTTAATCAGCAGGGCATCGTGCTGTTATCTTTACAAAGAGCATCATGCTGCCATTTTTAGCTACTACCTTTGAAATGTGGTGGCGGGTAATTTTAAAAATTCCAGTGCTTTTTTGACAGCTGCCAGCGGCCATCTTTAAACAATGGCGGCTATACAGGGGCTGTTAAACCTCCTCCTCCTCCTCCTCCTCTATCTCCTCCGCCTCCTTCTCCTTCGCCTCCTCCTCTGTCAAGGCATAGCTTTATATCTCTTTGGAACCAGTTTAAACCTGCATCGCGAAGGCAAGAGTGTACACGTGTTGCAGCGATAACATCATTATGCCTGTTTAGACTTGCAGATCACAAGGGAAGTGATTGAAACATAACAAGACTGGATTCAAACACTGTACTCGATGTCGTTAACTTCAACATGCGTTCAGAACATTGTTTGATGTGTTCAGATCACTACATAAGTGATTAAAACATAACAAGACTAGAATCGAACACTGTACTCGATGTCGTGACATACAACATGTGTTCAGAACATATCAGGGGATACCTGTGTTCTAGGAAGATAGATTCGAACAGAGAAAAATAATAAAACTAGAAATCTGAACAGCTTGTGCAAAATAGCGGCTGTTATAACCTCCTCCTCTTCTTCCCGCTTGGTTAAGGCATATCTCTATCGAACATACAACGTGATCTTATGCATTAGGCAGTGCACATACTGCGTAGCCAACTTGCTCGATAAAAGATAATATGAATACAATAAGAGTACAACTTCAAATGATTTGCTTTGTATCATTTGTCTTGTGCGAAAATAAAAACAACAAAAACCATACTGCGTAGCCAACCCGCTAGGTAAACGATACATTAACGGCTTTGTCTTTCTGTCAATTTTGGAGTGACAGATGTACAATCTCTTGCTCAACAACACAGACGAGACACACTCAACAAATTAACGGCTTTAGTGGTTTTGTCTTCCTGGCCAATTTCGAGTAACAGATGAAGCATCTCCTTCAACAGTCGAGACACACCCCACATATTAGTGGATTTGTCTTCCTGTCCATTCTGGAGTGACAGATGCAGCATCTCTTGGTCAACACCACAGTCGGGTTATATCCCACATATTAGTGGCTTTGCATTCCTGTGACGGATGTAGGATATCTTCCTTAAAACCGCAGTTGAGTACATTCCGCCTGTTTATCTCTTGGAACTGGACCTTTGTTTTCACTAGGAGGGTGCTGATTTCAGGAAATGCTTCCTTGCAAACTCGTTGCCAATTATTTGGCATAAATTGTATTTTATGTGTTCATGTTCATTCCAACCATTGACACTCCCAGACTGTAGACTGCTCCATTTGTGGAGTTGTATAATTTTATAATCCCTCCTTACCAGAGCCCTTGTCTTTTTCGTTATTATGGTACATACAGTAAGTGAGAGCAAGAGAATCAATTTTTTCTGGTTTAGAACTTGATATGGCAGAGTCATATCTATAGTGTCCGGCTCCATGGCTAAATTGTTAGCGTGCTGGCCTTTGGTCAGAGGGGTCCCGGTTCGATTCCCGGCAGGGTCGGGAATTTTAACCATAATTGGTTAACTTCGCTGGCACGGGTGCTGGGTGTATGTGTCGTCTTCATCATCATTTCATCCTCATCTCGACGCGCAGGTCACCTATAGGTGTCAAATCGAAAGACCTGCACCTGGCGAGCCGAACATGTCCTTGGAGGCTTGGAAACTCCCGGCACTAAAAGCCATACGCCATTTCATTTCATATCTATAGTGTACTGTAATACACCCTTGATGAACAGTACCAAGAATATAAGCTCAACTCTAGTCACGTAAATCTTAAGTGCATATTTCACTCACTCTGCAGAAACATTTCATACGACTTACGTACCACGGCAACTAAATTTTCAACTTGAAGGACCAAGAAGAATCATCAACAGCTGACGAAATCTAGGTTATTCGCTTCATCATACATTCATTCCTATTTTAAAAACAGAATATGGTAATATCCAAGTAAGTTTATTATATTTATATACGATTCAAATTTCAATAATAAAACTTGTTTTATATATATCTATTAAAATACCATAATATTATTAAATTATAACATACTTTGAAACGTTTTAGGTAAGTGTTATGTGAAAATAAGCATGCAGAAACGTAAATGTTAATATACACTGACTGACAGAGCAAATGCAACACCAAGAAGGACTGGTTCGAAAGGGATGAAAGTTAGGGGAAAAAAATAGAGACGGCACGGACGAATAATTGATGTTTATTTCAAACCGATATGCAGGTTACACAATGCGCACGGCATCGACTCAGTAGGATGTAGGACCACCGCAAGCGGCGATGCACGCAGAAACACGTCGAGGTACAGAGTCAATAAGAGTGCGGATGGTGTCCTGAGGGATGGTTCTCCATTCTCTGGCAACCATTTGCCACAGTTGGTCGTCCGTACGAGGCTGGGGCAGAGTTTGCAAACGGCGTCCAATGAGATCCCACACGTGTTCGATTGGTGAGAGATCCGGAGAGTACGCTGGCCACGGAAGCATCTGTACACCTCGTAGAGCCTGTTGGGAGATGCGAGCAGTGTGTGGGCGGGCATTATCCTGCTGAAACAGAGCATTGGGTAGCCCCTGAAGGTACGGGAGTGCCACCGGCCGCAGCACATGCTGCACGTAGCGGTGGGCATTTAACGTGCCTTGAATACGCACTAGAGGTGACGTGGAATCATACGCAATAGCGCCCCAAACCATGATGCCGCGTTGTCTAGCGGTAGGGTGCTCCACATTTACTGCCGGATTTGACCTTTCTCCACGCCGACGCCACACTCGTCTGCGGTGACTATCACTGACAGAACAGAAGCGTGACTCATCGGAGAACACGACGTTCCGCCATTCCCTCATCCAAGTCGCTCTAGCCCGGCACCATGCCAGGCGTGCACGTCTATGCTGTGGAGTCAATGGTAGTCTTCTGAGCGGACGCCGGGAATGCAGGCCTCCTTCAACCAATCGACGGGAAATTGTTCTGGTCGATATTGGAACAGCCAGGGTGTCTTGCACATGCTGAAGAATGGCGGTTGACGTGGCGTGCGGGGCTGCCACCGCTTGGCGGCGGATGCGCCGATCCTCGCGTGCTGACGTCACTCGGGCTGCGCCTGGCCCCTCGCACGTGCCACATGTCCCTGCGCCAACCATCTTCGCCACAGGCGCTGCACCGTGGACACATCCCTATGGGTATCGGCTGCGATTTGACGAAGCGACCAACCTGCCCTTCTCAGCCCTATCACCATACCCCTCGTAAAGTCGTCTGTCTGCTGGAAATGCCTCCGTTGACGGTGGCCTGGCATTCTTAGCTATACACGTGCCCTGTGGCACAAGACAACACGTTCTACAATGACTGTCAGCTGAGAAATCACGGTACGAAGTGGGCCATTCGCCAACGCCGTGTCCCATTTATCGTTCGCTACGTGCGCAGCACAGCGGCGCATTTCACATCATGAGCATACCTCAGTGACGTCAGTCTACCCTGCAATTGGCATAAAGTTCTGACCACTCCTTCTTGGTGTTGCATTTGCTCTGTCAGTCAGTGTAGAATATTTTTATTTTGAAATTTAATAATAGTAATTGTACCGGGAGGTACACCTCAACACCGCACATTTAAAAGAAGCGCCTTAAGGAACACTATCTATCGAACAACCTGTGAAACTGCTAATACATAAAGTCGGAACATTGTTCAGAAGATGTCACTGCTGAATAACTGAGTAATTTGTTATTTCGAAGTTTCCTAATCTGACTGAATTTCTTTGTTTTTGTTCTAGTAATGAGTGATTTAAAGAAGGTTTGTGTTTATAGGTTCTCTCAATTAAATTACCTTTAATTTATTTTGGTACTTCAAGGTTTGCAACACTTCTTTCACATTCCGCCAGCTTTCCAATCTGGCAACTAACCAATTTTCTGTGTTTATTTTTGAGCCAATCATAGGCTTCTGTAGGATTTTGGTTTAACCAATAAATTTGAGAGGAGTAGCCGTTTTGGGGGGTTCTGCGGCCACCGCCACCACACGCCCTCGGCAGAGGCCTCCACCGCATTGACCTCTGGCAAGGTCATGACGACGTGCTCTTGTTGGTAAACATAGCCAAGTGCTTTTTTGACAGCCGTCAAGCTGATAGCCACGTGCTTTTGACAGTTGACAGCTGCGATCGTGAAACAACAGAAGAACGCAAACGTCGGTGCTGCCATCATTACAGCCTAAACCGTACGGCTACTGCCTTAGGCACGTAGTGGTGGGCAATTTGAAATTCCACGTGCTTTTTGGCAGCTGATATTTTTTAACAACAGAGCATCGCCAACTCAGTGCTGCTATCTTTACGGCACTAAACCTTATGGCTGCCACCTTAGGCACGTAGTAGTGAGCAATTTGAAAAAGTCCACGTGCTTTTCTGACAGTTGTCAAGCTGACAGCTGCCATCATTAAACAACAGACGATCGCAAACATCAGTGCTGCCATCTTGGCGACACTAAACCTCATCCTTAGGCACGTGGTATAGCGACCGGCTAGCTGCCTTTCCCGACGTCTAGGAGTGCGAGCCTAACCACACATCCGCCATCTTGGAGAGCACTCTTACTGTGTTTTGGTGGATCGCAGAGAGGTAAAAGATGGTGTGGGCTTGAATGGGTCTAACTACGATATCAAAAATTGAATTAAAACTTTAAATAAAAGTAATATTTCTTTTAGAATTTCAAACTTAACAAATTTTTTCACTTAGTGAAATAACAATGAAAAATTTGGGGAATAAAATTGAGAACCCCAGAAAAGGGAATTTAACAATGTCGGGCTTCAAGCCCCAGAGTTACAAGTCTTGAGCTACAAGATCCAGTTTTACAAAATTTGCAAAAATCACAATGTTTAGACCAGGACAGGAAAATTCCAAATCAAGAGCACTCTACTCCAATAACTTTACAGCCTTCCAGAGGCAATCCTCAATATTACAGTAAACTAGAAAAGAGCTTACAAGCACCCCAACATTAACCAAATTTTAACAGCCCGCTTAAGGCAACATTACACAAAAACTTTATTATCTCTGGCCATTCTAGGCGCAATTTACAAAATTTATTTTACACAGGGAAATCTATTACCCAACCTACTGGGCTTTTGTGGAAAAAGAACAGGTTAAACTAATAGCCCGAACACAAAATGAATGGAGGCGTACATTTGCGCTCCTAGATCCTAAAGGGCTCTCGGCCCGATGGTACTGGGGCTAATCCCAAGCTACTGAGGTGACTCGAATGAAAGTTAATTTGATACATTACAGGGAAAATGTTACGAAATCGTAGTCACCTCAAACTCGAAAGGGTAACGCACTCTCTATCTCCGATTTACAGTTAAAGACTTTATGAATTTTACATGAAAAGGAAGAAGTTTACATCAAACGGTTACATAGTTAGAAATTAGGACCTTGCCCTCGAATACGTTTGCGGAAACAGCTAGAGAGATAGAACATTGGTGGCCATTACCTGGCGGTTGTTCTGCCTGGCGAAGAATGAGGCGCCCCGCTTCCTGTCTTAACACACACACACACACACACACACACACACACCCTCAGAAAGACGAAGATCAATAGACAAAATAGCCGGAAAAACCTCAGCTCATCTACTAAAGGGGATTGTTCGAGAGGATTCTGGAATAATCTGGACACACCCTCTCAATTCTATTGGCAAATTCGAAAGTTACGAACAAGAAGCCTGTGATAGGCTGAAAAATAATTACAGAAAATTCTTATTGGCCAGATTGAAAACTGGCGGAATGCGAGAGGAGTGTTGCAAACTTTGAAATATATACAAAAAACAAATTAAATTAATTTACTTGAGAAAAGTCATAAACACAAGATTTCTTTCAATAACAACTTCTTTTACCTTGCACCAGAGTGCATGACTGCAGTTTTTGGTTGTGACATATATGGAGAAATATCCAAACTTCTAGATGCACAGAAAAGCCAAAATAAATCCAATCAGTTTTGGAAAATTCACAATAATACAATTACTCCATAATCAATGGTGACATCTTCAGGTCAACGTCCCAACTCCATGCGGTCGGTGTTTCACGTTTTTTTCGATAGAGGAGTTCATTAAGCCGCTTCTCTTGAATGTGCGGAGTTGAGGTGTACCTCCCGGTACAGACCTCCACCCCAAAGGTCCTTCCTTGGGGGTGTTACAAAAGAAATTTGACAGAAGAAACAAATTTTCCGTAGAAATTTTAAGGAGATAATTTTTTTCAGAAAGTCCATTTGTGGAAAAAAAGGCAAACTAGATTTGAAGTCTTCTTGTGATCGTAGTAGTTAATTACATGCTAATTAAGTTTGACGGCAAGATAGCCGCCGCTGCCGATACTGAGGTGAGGTAGCCCGGACCCCCAGATACCTTCAGATGCACCTCTCCCGCTACTATGAGAGGGGTAGTCGTGATAGTCGCCGCATGTAGATGTGGATTGGCGGTGGACATGCCGCACTTGAGCCCTTGCCGGGAAGATGGACTCCGGCGCGCCGTCCAGAAGGAGACGTCACTAGCGTGGAGTGCGCGCATTCCCCACTCCGGTATCGCTCGCCAGATGTTGAACCACGGCCGCCGACGGCTGAGGGGGTACTGAAACAATAACAACTGGACGACAGAGATATGTTGCTGGTGTTTTGATAGTACGATCTTTATTGGTGTGAGACAGTGTTGCGGGCGGCGTGGATGGTGAGCGTGTGTCAACAATGCGTGGATGCAGGAGACGGGGCCTTGGTAACTGTCACCAGGGAATTGACCACAGGAATAATCAGAGGGGAAGATCGTACATATCAGGTAATATAAAAATATTTATCAAAAAACATGGCAGAAGGCCTAGAATCAATCTTTAACATGATTTAAAATAATTTCCTCAAAGAAACGTAACCTTCGACACCTGCCAAATTTTAATGGCTTAAGTAAACAACAATGAAATTACACAGGTTTCACCTGAGAGAGGTGAAACCTAAAGATCTTCTCTGTGGCTGGGTTACTGACGAATAATGTAACTGGTGTCAAAAAAATTGAATGAAGCATGGCCCATGGAATCTGGGATAAGCTTGCCCGGAGGAACATAATTTTTAACCATGAATTGATCTCCGACTTTTAAATCGGTGGACCTCCGTCCACGATAATATCTTACTCTAACCTTTTCATGGGAAGCTTTTAAGTTGTTTAGATTTCTTCCATAGACTCTGGTAATATATCATTAAGTAAACAGAGAGCGGCGGGTTAGAAACAAATTTAAACATGAGAGATGCCGAAGTGAACTTATGGGATTCATGCACCGCCGAATTTAAAGCAAAATCCAACCAATGCAGGGAAGTATCCTAGATTGAATGATCTTCATGATGAAATGCAATCAAAGCAGATCTAAGATTACGATTGACCCGCTCAGTCAGAGATGGTTGAGGGTAATAAGCAGAAGTTGTTACGTGTGAGATAGACACATCAAAGCAGAATTTACGGAATAAGTTAGATGTGAACGCCTTGGCATTATCAGAAACTATATATTGACAAGGACCAAAAGAAGCAAAAATGGAATTCAAACAAGAAATGGTGGACTGAGCGGTAGCCAGCTTAGTTGGAAATAACCAGGAAAATGTAGTGAAACCGTCTACACACACCAGAATAAATTTATTTACGTTTCCCTGTGATTGTGGGAAAGGTCCGACGTAGCCTATACATAGACGTCCCATGGGGCGAGACGCTTGGTGCGATGGAGGAGTTCATTAAGGCACCTCTTTTGAATGTGCGGAGTTGAGGTATACCTCCCGGTACAGACCTCCCTCCAAAAGGTCCGTCTTTTCGCTGTTACAGAAAGAAATTTGGCAGAAGAAAATGTGTTCCATAGAAATTTTTAAGGAGATTATTTTTTTTAGAAAGTCCATTTGTAGAAAATTTGGGAAACCAGATTTGAAGTCTTCTTGTTATCGTAGAAGTTAATTACGTGCTGATTAAGTTTGACGGCAAGATGCCGCCGCTGGACAAGGTGGATTTAACTAAGAAAGCAAGATTCACAAGCCTTTACTATTTTCTGATTTCACCATCCATACCTTTCCAAATGAACAATTCTCGGATATATTCCCGAGTTTTGAAAATGCCTAAGTGCCCCCTAATGTGGTCTCATGATAGTACTTGAAGATCATAGGCACAAGCACGGCTGGAACTACTACTTCATCTTTTGATCGTGACTCGAAGGCCAACAAAAACCCAATTTCTCAACAGTAAGGGGCTACATTTTCCCCAGAAGAAAGTGTTTCTATAATAGGAGCCAGCACAGGATATTGGCGTTGGTATTTTTCAATATCCCAATATAACATAGGGGCATCAGTTAGAATGGCATTAATGCCCGAAGGTATGGGCGTGGGAAGAGAAGAAATATCCTCTAGTTCGGTGGTCTCAACTTGATGAGAAAACATGCGGCTTACTCCATCCGCAGCTACATTTTTAGATCCTCGAAAATGCCTCACATCAAATTGGAAGGCAGATATCCTGATGGCCAACTAATACTCAATTTAAGGCTTGGTTATCTGTTTTCAGGTCGAATTTGACGTGTTCCAGATGAAGACGGAACTCCTCTAGAGCAAACAAAACTGCCAGACCCTCAAGTTCATTGATGGAATATTTGGCCTCTTGAGCCGATAATGCCCTAGAAGCATAGACAATGGGTCGCCTTCCGAGTTCTGTTTCCTAAAGAAGGACAGAAGCAACCGCTGTTGGTGAGGCGTCGGTTTGGACAATGAATTTCTTCGAAAAATCTGGCATTGCAAGGACATGGGCGTTACAATGGGCTAATTTCAGATCTTAGAAGGCGGCTTGCTGGGACGGCCCCCATTCAAATTTGACTTCTTTCCTACGGAGTAAGTTCAAGGGCGCCGCACTGTTAGCGAAATTAGGAATATTACCATCCTTCAACATTCGATCGATGATCTCGTTAAGAGCCCTGTCGTGACCCTAAGGGATGTACAACAGGCTGAGGACTTGGGTTCGAATTTTGGGGGCGTATAGTCAGATTGGCGACGTTTGCACACTAATTATATTCTACAACTCAGAATATTCACACATTGATATATACAGGTAATATGTACAATTTTAATACAATATCTCTGACACCATTTACTCTCAATCCCTTCTCTACTTTGAATCTCTGTGAAAGTCCTTAAGTTTTTTTCCTAGTACACACAAGAATACATATAATACATATTCACTGGTTGAATACTTAACTACGGGTATAGTTGATCCTTGTACGGCTGAAGTCTTCGTTCTTGTTTCTTCACTTCTGTCTCCGTGTAGCGTTCCCTGGAACCCGTTGATTTACGCGACGAAGCGATACTTTCCCAAATAAGATTGAGTTGCTGGTTTATACAATTTCTTTCAACACCTACTTTGATAATCGGTGTGGTAAACCCTTGTGATTGCTTGCTGGCAAATCACACTTACTTTCTGAGCCTAATATCCCTCTGACTTGCTATTACTCTACTGCGTACTTGCGGCTCTACTCAAAGTCTACCAGCACTCCAACAGTTCTCCCCTCTACAGCCGAAAAGCCTCCTTCGAGGTCTGCTAGCCCAAAAGCCTTCTTCGAGGAATCACAGTCAAAAAGCCCTGTTGTTTACAAGTTATCAAGTTTTATATCTTCTTTCTATTCTTTCTCGAATAATCCTACTGATTCACATACCACCACCACAAGTCACTAGTTCACGTCACAACTACACTGTTCACTGATTGGGTGTTTGGCATGGAACCACCCAGTCACGTTTATTACACAAATTGTTCCAGAACACTTTGGAAACTGTTTCTATGCCCTTTACACGTGACTCTGTATATTTCTGACCCAAAAGAAGTGCGCATTTATCTTACACAATATTTCACAATATTAAGACACAAAGCTCTTGGCTTACGAGCTACAAAGCAACATCGAATGTTCTAAATCTTTCTTTGAAATATCCTGTTATTTCTCTTATTATTATTATTATTATTATTATTATCACTTATGAATTATGAGTTATGAACTTACACAAAATCTCCTATAATTTCCCTTCATATATACATGCGTTCATATGCCTGCTCCTTTTTAAATCACAGGCTTTCTACCCTGGAGGTCGCGGATTCGAATCCCATTTGAACCCGTTCGCTCTCTCGTTAATACGCGGAAAGTGCGTCGTGAGCCGTCGTTCACGACACCTCCCCCACCTGGGAAGAAGTGCTTTGCGTCCTCTTGACGCAAACACTTCTGTCAGACACTCGTGTTTGCTTACACTTTCCCTGGATGTGGAATGTCTCCCCAGTGTGACATTATTATCTTTAAACTCTACCTTTCTCTTTATATTTCAAGCTACTGGGTGTTTGTGCTGTTGCTGTGTCTTCAACCGCAACTACATTGACTTCTGAATCATGTATACTGGCGCGACTACTCGCTAACCTTGGTCTCTCAAAATGGACCACTAAGTCATCATCTGATGACCTTTCTTTAACCCTATTCTCATTAATGATTTTCTGTTTAAAGCGCATTTGAGTACAACAACCCGTAACTTGATCCCAATGCTTTTTTCTTAAAAAATTCCCGAAAAGCAAGGACAACACTTGCAACATGTTAACAAAATCACTAGAGCCACAATAGCCATTATCGTCCACACTATGATTTTATACACATTGATATCAGCATGTAATTGTTTTGTATACAACTCTTTTTTTATTTTTCCAATATTAAATTTTCCACATCCTCAATTTTTACTCCAGCATTTTTAACATCGTCTATATGTGTGAGCAGGCTGTGTAGTGGTACCTCTTTTAACTCAGGCAAATCATTTAGTCTTATATCACTATTAAGATATTCACAACATTCATATTCTAATAAAATGTCAGGAACTATATCTTTCCTATAAGTTGTGTTAACACCACCTGTGGACCGTATCTTACTATCTGGTCCGTAAATTGTACAAGGACCGGGCGAGTTGGCCGTGTGGTTTGGGGCGCGCAGCTATGAGCTCGCATCCGGGAGATAGTGGGTTCGAACCCCACTGTCGGCGGCCCTGGAGATGGTTTTCCGTGGTTTCCCATTTTCACACTAGGCAAATGTACCTTAATTAAGGCCACGCCTCTTTCTTCCCATTCCTAGGTCTCTCCTGTCCCATCGTCGCCATAAGACCTATCTGTGTCGGTGCGACCTAAAGCAAAATAGCAACAACAACAATTGTACAAGGTTGATACATTGTAATTATACCCACATTTATTAAATTTACGTTATGTGTTTCCTCACAAACTACTGATATCCTTGTAAGTGATGGAATCAAATATAAATATTTATTGTCACTTACAGGTAACCGTACAAGCTGACTAACTTTGATTATGTTTTTATTACACTCACTTGGTATTATTGTTGCCCCTTTCAATAGAGTCAAAATGCAGTCTTTTGTCCATATACCAATTTTAACGCAATACTAGATGCACACATTCTGTGAATTTCATCTACTTGTTTGCAGTCTTTCACTTGTTCTTTACTTAAATATGCATATAACTGCTGCTCTGAATCAATAATAACAGTCTTTTTCTACCCTGATATGAACATACTCTTTTACAATATTTACATTGTTATCACTGTCTTTCATTGGCATAGGGAAAGGAATTATTTTATATAGCTGAAAGTTTTTCTTGTCAGTTAGAGGCATTTTTTCAGATACACTAACATATTCTTATTTATGAATGCATTTACAGTTGCAATCCTGTAAATTAAATAATCTCGAGCCATATCCAACTCTAAAGGGAGGGTCATCCCTTGTGGAAACTGATCATGGGATTTCCTATAAGCTTTTAAAATCGCAGAAGGACTCAAAATTTACATATTAATAACCTCTAATTGTGCATACATTATTCCATCTGACATCACCTTATATTGATCATACACTTGTGTAATGAGATCCTCTATCTGTATCAAATGTCGGTTAATGGCAATCTCAATATCTAATTGAGTGAACTCGCGTTTTAATTGACTTGTTTCATTTCCCAAAAACTCTTTTATCTGTTCTGAATTCTTGTTTAACTTTAGCTCATTAGCTGTTACATCGTATAAAGTATTGTTCAATGACTGTAGTGTAGACCGTGTAACAGTAAGTTGTTCCTTCGCAAGTTTAAGTGTTGAAAGCTGTTCTTTTTCTAATTCTGAAATTTTATTCTGGTAAATCTCAGCATCATCGTTATCGAGTGTTCCAAACAATGTTTTCGATAACGTGCCTATAAAATTAAATAGACCTCTCTTTTCACGTTTCATTGTATTCTTAGTAAATTGTTTCAAAGTGTCCCTTAATTCTTGTACTCTCGGTAAACGATTAATCTCCGTATGCACTTCGTGTTGGCAGGTAAAATTCAATTCACTCTGTAACTGATAACATAACACCTGTGTTTTCTCTATGTTCTTCCTAATTACTGTGTATGCCTCTGCTAATTTACTTAAATTGACATAAGTGACCAATCTCCACTCAGTAGTCGACAACTGTACGTTTCCCTCATCTTTAAAATATATCCCTGGGGTTTTCTCATACGGAGTTATCTGAAAATCTATCCCATTTCCAACTACTTTTCCCCGAAAGTATACTATAAGCACTACCTAAATTATCCAATACATCTTGAATGTAGTGTGTGTCTTCTTGTTTCCTTACGGGTGACCTGTAAAGAAAAGTCTCTGTTGTACCGTACTGTAGGAGTACTACATTTATGCAAAAGTTTGCAATTACACGTGTTTCAAGCACTGTTATCATAATTCATAGTAACTCATTTCTAATGCAAGTTATGTTCATCATGCCATATGGTATGCACTTTGTTTTACCCTAACGAATGTTTCCCGTGTTGGGGTTCGTATCCCGTATGTGGTTTTGTTAAGTGTAGCCACCACCATATTTCGTATAGTTCTCCCGATTTGTGTACCCCTGTTTAGTTATTAGATCACTTTACTCCCGTATACGCAACTACTGAAGGACATTTTCGCCCAAGGTTCATTAGACTCACTTTCCTGTTACCTGTAGCGGCCTGGTGCCGTGTTGTGACAGTGTCCCTTGCCAAGTGTTTTCTCTATCTGGTGAGTGCTGTTATGTTAGTTTGAGCTGGCCAAGTTCAAACATCCCTTCGCTCTACTCAGCACTGTATTCTGTTATTATTATTATTATTATTATTATTATTATTATTATTATTATTATTATTATTATTATTATTATTATTATTATTGTACCGGGTGGTACACCCCCACGCCGCTAATTCAAACTTTGCGCCAGTTGAAACTCCACTACTGGAGGAAGTCTGAACTTTATCTACGGTGCTAATTCTCAAGTTTCTCAGAAGATGTCCCTACTTGTAAATTTTGAAGTTTCTAAACTGGGTCGTTTTCGATGTATTTTTGTTTTGCCTGTAGTAAGAAGTGTGGACATTCTCTTCCAGATGGCACTACTGAAGGACTACAATTATGCACCCTAGTGCGAAGTGAAAGAACTGTGTTTTTGGATAAATTTTGAATTCATAAGTTTGTTCTTTGTTAAATTTCTTTCAGTTATTGTTTAAGTTGGCAATATTAACCCTTTCTTTCCGCCAGTTTTAAGTTTGACCAATAAGAAATTTCTGTAATTAATTTTCCACCAATAATGTGTTTCTTCTTCATCTAGTGGAGGGGTTTTCGTTGTTAACCAATAAAATGATTGTGGGCGGGCGTTCTCATTCCTGAAACGCCTCGAACTTTCCACGAGGGTATATAAACTGCTGATTTTCGGGTCTCCGCGCCACTTCAGTAACATCTATCTTTGTGTAAAGTACGTAGCAGGGGGCGGGAAGCGCCTCTTTCGTCGGGCAGCAGTTCAACCACCAGGTAATGGCCGTTTAATAACTTCTTTTCTTGCTAGCTCAGCAGTTTAACTCTCGGGGCAGGTCCGAAGCGTTTTACCGTGTAACTTTCCCCTAAAATGTAAAGACACTTGGTATCTATTCTATCTTTTTAAACTACATATTGGGATAGAGAGTGCTTAACCCTCTCGAGCTCCCACTCATATTGGATTGAGGTGAACTTATTTTCTCAACCGTTTCTTCCTTAACGTAATGTAAATTGTCTCCTTCTATAAGTCACCTCTTTAGTATGGGATTAGTCCTTGCATTAGAGGCCTAGTGCCAAGTAGGTTTTAGTAAGGCGTATTTGGAGTGCAGTTTCGCCTCCTCTCAAGTTGGTATTGTGGAGGCCATGTAATATTTCCGTTTTGTTTTGCTGAATAGGCCTCAGTAGGTTCGGTATTTTTATCCCTGTGTCTATGTCCTTGGAGGACAGCTTGAATGTGGAGTTTGGTGTGGCCTTTGATAGGCTTAAATTTTGAGAGCGAGTTGCTCTTTCTTGAAAATTGAGTTGCTGTATGCCTCGAGGAGGCTTTACCGTGTAAAGAGGAGCAAGTGCTCCTAGGCATGATTGGGGTTTTCTGCCCCTTTGTTGAACCTTGAATATAAGTAAAGTTGGGCTCATTGCTCAAGAATTATGTGTCTGGCTCTCGGAGCCCAAATCCTGTAACACTGTCATTGAACATTCTCGTTTTTTTGCTTTGCTACTCTGTACCTGCCATTCTTGTTATTTCTTGATTTTGCAAAGAAAATATAACCTTGTTAAATTTTATCTTAACTTTAATTTCGTATTTTTGAGACCTGATCACCCCCGCACCTTCTTTCACCTCTGCACATCCACCAAAACTCGGTAACAAATGGTAGCAGAGCGTGGTTACATGGGTCTTAATTTAGCCCCTTTTGACGGCTAAACATTGCTTTGATTTAAACTCTAACAATTTTCTCTGTTGCTGGAATTTTTTGATTTTTCCTTTTTCAAAATTGTTCTGTCATCATGTCCGGCCCTCGCGAGGTTCTCATCCTTTCTATTTGCGTAAAGAGGAATTAATTTACGAACTATCTCTCAGAAATGTTCAATCTGGAGGCACGGTTGCAGTCGACTCCAATAAGCTAAAAGATTCCCTTGATTTACCTATTACCATCCCGATTTTGGGAGAAAAAGAGATTGACGACGCTCTCTCCACGATCAATAATAATACTACTAAGCTAGCATCTGCAGTTAGTTTTTTTGAAGTAAGTGATCCATCTCCTAATCAACTCAAAAGAGTACAGGCTAGGTTGTACCACTTTTATAATAGGGTATGTGATCTATTGTCTCTGAAGTTAAATGACGTTCAGGGTAAGGAAGCTAGTGCCCTTGCTGAAAACTTGTCCGAAATGTCTAATAAGGTTAGTCAGTTGTTATCTGGACCTGCCATCCCTAAAGTCGACCAACCTATGGTAGTAAATATTGTTAGTGGGGAGGATTCCTCGAAAGAGGAAGGAAGTAGTACAGAGGCGACTACACAACGTACATCTGCCCCATCAGAAAATATGTCAGATCGTCGCAAGTCCATTCCACCCTTTGTGTTAAATAATGCTCCTTCCGAATCTGTTTCTCCGCCACTTAGGCCCCTTCCTACTACGTCTCCGGGTTTCAGCAGTTTGCCCCATCCATTAGCTATGTTGCTTAGAGGTATCTCTAAGTTTTCGGTTAACTCTACCAGTGACGTAATTGCATTTTTACGGTTTTTAGTTGAATTTCAGGACCATGCTCTTGTTTTTTCTCTTTCTCCGTGTCAAATTTTACAGATAATTTATCCCTATGCAATTGGTGTTCTCTCGGACAAAATTGTTAGAGCAATAGCGGAACAGTCATCCATTGAAGACTTTTATGCTCACCTTCTTGCAAATTTCATTCCTGCTCGTGCGAGGTCATCCCTGATTCAGAAGTACTATTATCGTGTACAGCGGTTGGATGAAAACTTGGCAGATTTCATCCAAGATATTAAGTTCTATACCAGGGTGTTTGCTCTTCATTTTCCTGAAGATCAGATTGTACAGGCTATTGTAGAAGGTATTTCACCACCTTACCGATCATACTTTGTGTTTTGCGTCACGTCCGCAAACTTTCGCTGAGCTAGAAGCTATGGCTGTATCGGCCGAAGGAGTTAGATACGCTGATTCCTTGCGTGTCGCGAAAGAACCCCCTCCTTCTTTTAGTAATCCTCGGCCTCCACCTTGCCGACCAGTCACATCCCGTAAATGTTATGCTTGCGGGTCGCCTGACCATCTTCGCAATAAATGTCCATTGATCAAAGCGAGTAGGACAAATAATGGAGCTGGTTCATCACAGGGCTGTTAATGTGGGGCTTTCTCACATATCGCCAAGAATTGCACAAATTCGAATAGCACCCCCTCCTGCTCAACTTCTGGTGCAACTTCCACCAATGCCAATAATAAAAAGTGACTAGTGTCTTCGGCTGAGTCGACTAATCCATCTTCCCAAGGCTCAGCCCCTGGTAAACAGGTCGAAAATTCAGGGAAAATTCAGTCTTCCGATTTATCTTTTGAATGCCCCAAAGAATGTCTTAGGATTGCGGCGGATTCCCCCGCACCTGTGCCCTTCCTCAAAATTGAGTTAAATAATGAGCCTATAACAGCTCTTTTAGATTCAGGCACTGTTTGTTCAATTATTTCGGCTCAATGGTATTCGAAATTGAAATCTATTTGTAAACTTCCTGACTATTGCTCATCTTCTATTCAATATGTTTCGGCTAATTCTTCTCCATTAGAAATTTTAGGTTCCTTAAAAGCCAAAATTCGTATTTTTAAATTTACTTGGAAAGATAAATTGTTTGTGGCCAAGCACTTGTCTTGCCCCATTATATTGGGAGCTGACTTCATTTCTCACACTGGTCTTGTGCTCGACCTTCAGAGTAGGTCGTGCACTTTCAAATTTGCGTCTAATTGTAAAATCCCCTTATTGAAATGTAATTCTGCATCATGTTCATCTATTTCGCCTACCCAGGATGAGATGTTGTTAGACCTTAGACATCTACCTGAGGAGCAGGCTGATAGTATTCGTAAGTTGTGTCAGTCGTTTCCAGAGGTGTTCTCTGATACTCTTGGTGTTACTGACCTTATTGAATACAAAATTGAGGTCACGGATTCGATTCCTGTCCGTTTTCCACCTTATAGGCTATCTCCACCTAAAATGAAGGCTCTGAAAGAAATCATTGGTCAAATGTTAAAGGATGGTATTATTCGGCCCTCTAAGTCGGCGTATTCTTCACCTATTTTTCTAGTCCCGAAACCCCAAGGCGGCTTCAGGCCTGTCATTGATTATAGGGCTCTCAATCGGAAGGTGGTGTTGCAATCTGTGCCCCTTCCTGACCTTCATTCTTGTTTTTCATGGTTTCGTAAAGCAAAGTTCTTCACCATCTTGGATTTGAATCAGGCCTATAATCAAATTCCCCTAGCTGAAGAGTCTAAACACCTTACAGCGTTTGCCAAGGATTGGAATTTGTATGAATACAACCGCGTGCCTTTCGGGCTCCCCACGGGAGCAGCTGTACTCACTAGGCTGCTAGATAGGGTCTTCTCCGACATCAAATTCGAGTACTTGTATCACTAACTTGATGATGTCGTCGTATTTTCGGAGACTTTTGAAGAACATCTAGATCATCTGCGAGAAGTTCTCAATCGCCTTCGTAAGGCCGGGTTAACTGTGAAGTTGTCCAAGGTTGCCTTTGCTAAGCCCTCCATGTCATTCCTAGGGCATATTGTGTCACCTGATGGTGTTGCAGTCGATCATTCTAGAACACATGCCATCCGTGATTTTAAACCTTCCAAGGACATCAAAGGTATCGCCAGGTTCATTGGTATGGTGAATTTCTTCAGGAAGTTTATTCCTAACTTCGCTAATAGAGCGGCGCCCTTGAACCTTCTTCGTAGGAAAGGCATCAAATTTGAGTGGGGACCTTCTCAACAAGCCGCTTTTGAAGATCTTAAATTAGCTCTCTGTAATGCCCCTGTCCTTGCTATGCCAGATTTCTCGAAGAAATTCATCGTCCAAACCGACGCGTCGTCGTCGGCGGTAGCTGCAGTCCTTCTTCAAGAGACTGAACTAGGGAGGCGACCCATCGCCTATGCATCTAGGACTCTATCGGCTCAAGAAGCCAAGTATTCCATCTATGAGCTCGAAGGTTTGGCAGTCTTATTTGCCTTAGAAAAGTTCCGTCTCTATCTGGAACATGTCAAATTCGACCTGGAGACGGATAATCAAGCCTTAAGCTGGGTCTTAGGTAGGCCACGTCGTACTGGTCGTATAGCCCGTTGGGCCATCCGAATTTCTGCCTTCCAATTTGATGTTAGGCATATCAGAGGTACCGAAAATGTTGTCGCAGACGGACTCAGCCGTATGTTTTCCAACGACTTCGAGACCCATGAACCGGTCGATAGTTCATCACCTCCCGAGTCCATACTATTTGAGGTTAATGCCATCTTAACAGATGCTCCCATGCTCTTTAGGGACATTGAGATATATCAACGTGAAGATCCGACGCTGGCTCCGATAATGGAAACCCTTTCTTCTGGGGAACATGTTGTCCCTTATGTACTGAGGAATGGTGTTTTATGTTGCCCTTCGAAGCATGATAAGATGATGAAGGTTGTAGTTCCAGCGGTTCTTGTACCAATGATCTTCAAGTACTATCATGAGACCCCATTAGGGGGCATGTAGGCATCTTTAAAACTCGTGAGAAGATTCGTGAAAGGTTCATCTGGAAAGGTATGGACGGTGAAATCCGTGAACTAGTAAAGGCTTGTAAATCTTGTTTGCTTAGTAAACCAACCATGTCCACCAAGGTAGGCCTGTTGTCTTCTCATCAAGCGTCGCGCCCTATGGAACGCCTGTATATTGATTATGTAGGACCCTTCCCCCAGTCAAAGGGAAATGCCAACAAGTTCATCTTTGTATGTGTAGATGGTTTTACCAGATTTTCCTGGTTATTTCCGACTAAGCTGGCTACCGCTCAGTCCACCATTACCTGTTTAAATTCAATCTTTGCTTCTTTTGGTCCGTGTCAATATATTGTGTCTGATAATGCTAAGGCTTTCACATCTAATCTATTTCGTAAATTCTGCTTTGACCTGTCCATCTCTCATGTGACGACTTCTGCTTATTATCCTCAACCATCTCTGGCTGAACGGGTTAATCGTAATCTCAGGTCGGCCCTTATTGCCTATCATCATGAATATCATTCTAGGTGGGACACGTCCCTGCATTGGTTAGCTTTTGCTTTGAACTCGGCTGTTCATGAATCACACAAATTTACTCCAGCTTCGTTGATGTTCAAGTTTGTTCCCAACTCGCCGCTCTCTAACCTCTGGTCTCTGAGTGACATTCTACCTGAGACAATAGATCCAGATAACATTAAAGATCTTTGGAAGAAGGCTAAAGCCAATCTTAAAGTGTCTCATGAAAAGGTTAGGGAAAGATATGATCGTGGACGGAGACCCACCAATTTGAAGGTAGGCGACCAGGTGATGGTCAAGAATTTTGTTCCCGCGGGCAAGCTTGCCCCCAGATTTCAATGGCCGTGTACTATTCTCGATTTCCTTACACCCGTTACCTTATTGCTAAGTAATCCAGCCACCGAGAGGATATTTAGGGTTCACCTGTCACAGGTGAAACCGGTGTAATTTCTGTGCTAACTTGCTTCATATAATTTTGAAAGAAATATGAAGGTTATATTTTTGTTTGAGGGGTTTAACTTTTAAGGCCTTCTGCCCTTGGAATCTGTTTCCCTGTAGGTAAGCATTTTTGTAAACCTCCCCCGACCAGTTAAACTGCCATCCTGTCCTTGCCATGGCCATTACCACGCTCCCGTCTCCTGCTCAACAACACACAGTGGCTTTTCAATGAAATAAATATTTCTACGCTGCTGGCCCCTCAGTTCCAACCACAATGAATGTACCCTAAAAT
This sequence comes from Anabrus simplex, assembly GCF_040414725.1. Taxonomy (NCBI): domain Eukaryota; kingdom Metazoa; phylum Arthropoda; class Insecta; order Orthoptera; family Tettigoniidae; genus Anabrus; species Anabrus simplex. Next base: position 104,115,589 of record NC_090276.1, on the reverse strand, counting down.
CATTCTGGTCCAACAAAATTCTGCCGCCGAGCTTTAATGTTTCAGTGCTCCCGCAGCAGCGCGGCGCCGTACCGCCACTGAGGTGGGGTAAGGGCCCGCCCCTCTCCAGTGAGGCCAACCAGTGTACGGCGAGCCGGAGTCCTCCTCCCGGCCAAGGCTGATGTGCGGCGCACAACCTGCAACTCGCCCGCGACCTGTATGTTCGCCGCGGGCGCGGCGTGCTTCATCTCCACTACTCCTCTCATAGTGCGGGCGAGCGGTATCTCAGGGTACTTGAGGGGTCCGAGCGGCCTCCTCCGGACTCAAGCAGCGGCGGCTAGTCTGGCCGTCAAAGTCATCGGTAACAATTATTATTATTATTAATATACTTTTCACAAGCTGCCTCTTCCTGTTCACCTTGTCGCATACACACATTATATCAATATATCTCTCCGTTTACCTGTATCGTCGCTCTATAAGATTGGACTCTCGGTTTCAATCCCGATGTGTGAGATGACAACTAGGTTAGGCTCTTACGGACCTTAACCTTTCTGAAGGGTTTCACGATAACACGCCATGTGTTCCGCTCCACCAATTATTTCTTAGCCCTGGGTAATCTAGGGGCCTCTTTAACCTTTTGGTCTGTATTTCGACCCTCTACGCATAAAGTTTTAAGCGGGTTTTGTGTACCTAGATTAGCTTACTTTTCTTGTTGATTTTCAACAAGCAATTTACACCATCAATTCGCTCTATTTCGTAACTTTCTCTGTATGGTGGTTCGAATTTTGATGACCTCCCTCGTCTCAAGGTTTCATCCCTTAATAATACCTTATCGCCAACCTGAAAATTTATTTCCCGTTGTTTTCTGTCATAATTTTCTTTCTCCCGCCCCTTGCTCTGAATCAGAGTTTTGCGTGCGATCTCATGGTTTTCCTTAATCTACGGGTTAGACCTTTGATTACATTCTGATACTCACTATAGGTAGACTCTGGTTTTCTCTGCAAAATTCCTGGTATATTAGCCTTTCGCCCGAATATCAATTCATATGGTGAACCCTGTGTTACTGTGTTTAGAAGTGTTATACACAAAAGTAGCTGTTGGTAGATAATCATCCAGTCATTTTGTTCTTTACATATTCTATAAATATTCTATAATCACGCGGTGTGATCGCTTGATACTCACGTTTGATTGCGGCCTGAATGCCGTTGTATGGGTCTTTCCGATTTTCAAAATTTTACATAGCCTCTTAAAAGTTTGACTCCTGAAATTACTTACCATGCCTGTTAGAATTTTACTTGGAATTCCGAATATGGCGATTACATTCATTACTAGTGTTTTTGCTACCGTTTCAGCTTCCTGATTGACCATTGGGCTGGCAATTAAATATTTTGACAGGTAAGTATGTATTTGTGTTGTCTCTCTGTAACTGGCAGGGGTCCTACGACGTTCATTGCTACTTTTTCGAATACTTGGTTCGGGGTGTCTGTTAAAATCATGGGCATTCTAGCCTCTGGACACGTAATTTTATATTTCTGACACGAAGGACAAGAACGTACAAATGTTTCTACATCCTTCTTCATGTTCGGCCACTGTATAACATCTTTAATAGGTGCTAGCGTTCTTGTGATCCCTTGGTGTCCGCCTACAAGGGACGTATGAGCATCATGCAATATTGCTAACTTTTCCTCCTCAGTTAAGTCTTTTCGCTCTTTAACATGTGTTTCGCTTTCTTCTTCGGACTCATTCTCCTCTGCTATTGCGTCCTCGGAGTTGGAGTCTTCGATTCGTACCTCTGTTCCTGATCTCTCTGCTTTCGCGTTCACGAGATCATTCCGCTCATTATCTACTCTCTCGGCTTCACCTGTTTCACTTATCCCTTGGGGAGTAGTTCCCTCTGAACTCACCACTTGCACCGTTCTTTCAGGTACAACGGGAATTCTACTCAATGCAACCGCATTCTTATTTGTTTTGCCCGTCTTATACACTATCGTGAAATCATATTCAGCTAATTTCAGTCTGAATTTTATTAACCTGAATGACGGGTCTTGCACATTAAATACCCATTTCAGTGGCTTGTGATCTGTCACTACTGTGAAGTGTTTCCCGAATAAGTATGGTCTGAAATACTTTACACCCCACACAATTGCAAGTAGTTCTTCCTCTGTGACGGGATAGTTTTTCTCTGCTTTATTCAGAGTTCTACTCGCATATGCTACTGGTAAATATTTCCCTAATTCTCATTGTGATAGTATAGCATCCAAGGCTTCGCCACTTGCATCCGTAGTGAGGATGAATGGCTTCTCAAAATCTGGGTACTGTAATACTGGTTTCTCGGTTAACTTCTGCTTCAAAATAGTAAAGGCTGTTTTCTGTTTGTCTGTCCATACATAAGAGGCATTTTTCTTCAGGAGTTCGTACAGAGGTTTTGCGATCTTACTGTATTCAGGAATGAATCTTCGATAATACCCGCTTAAGCCTATAAATCCCTTCAATTGTTTTGTCGTTTGTGGCCTAGGAAAATTCCTTACCGCCTCAATCTATCGCTCATCTGGTTGCACTCCATGCTCGGTAATGATATGACCTAGGAATTGAACCATGCTCCTTTTGCATGTTTCTCATATGTTATGTTTACTACTCATACAAGTTTTGTTGACCTCAGTTCGAGGAAAAACCTGAGTATATCCCTTGATAGGCCACAGAGCGCAGCACTCTGCGTGGTGTGTATTGACGATCTTTTGCCGTACTAGACTACTGTTTTCATCTTTTGACGCATATCTTTGCCTTCCTCACTCGTGATTTTTTTTTACAATGGAGGCTAGACGATGTGAAATCGCCTTCCTTTCCTTTAGGTGGATTTTTACCTTATTTAAACGTGGGTTTACCACCATTCATGCCATAATTAATGTCTTGATTTAACAGGTATGTGCTTTCTGTTGTCTCTTTATTATTACTACGTTTGCATTACCTTTTTACGATCCCTGATGGGCCGGTCGATGTGCATCTTCTATTTCGGTTCGTGTAAATGGCGTGTGTGACTGTGAGAGGTTAATATTATGATTACTGCTAATTTGGGAATTTGGTCTCGAATCCATCACGTTTTTGGTGCACTTGTTCGGGTGCATTTGTTTTGTTTGTACCTGGCCGCCTTCGAAGCAACGACTTTCGTGTCGACAAAGTTTTATTTGAAGTCGTACGAAACTCAAGCTTAATGTGATTTGGTGCACGATCCTGCCTGTTTTGCCCGATTATACAAAATACGTATAATCTTATATTGTGCTCCCATAGTGCACGTTATTAGTTCAATATGCGAGATCTGGAACTGTGTTAAGGTGAGTCATGTGGCGTGTATTTGTACCTCATGTGAATGTTATGAGTGAATGCTGGTGTCTGAAGCAAGTAAAAGATGGGCTATCGATTGGTTTATTCATGTTTTATTTCGGTTTCATTTCGATTTTGTTTGGGTGCCTCTTTTCCTTATCTTGGTACAGATTTGTCATTTACTTGGCCATGTGTTGGTTGGGGCTCGGCCTAACCGCCGGTCGGCCATGTTGGTATTCTTATTTTTCGTATCTCTGCGCATGCCTGTTTTATTTTGCTGGACCAAAGATGCTGTACTCAGCGCCTTTGGCTGGTTCATTCCTTTACTCCTTGCGTCTTATGTTGATCTCTGTGGTGACATGGGTTAAAATGTTTTTGTAGTAGGAGGCTTCTATTGTTGTCGTGCGAATGGAGAATGGAAAGATATGCGCTGTGAATAATTTAATCTGAAGTTAAAAAAAATATATATATTGGCTGTACTACCGTGCACACGGCAAATTTAATTGAAATATTAATGGTAATGAGGTCATTACTGTATCAGTGAGCTGATAACGAAATATTTGGTGTGTGTTATAATTATTTATGTTGAGCTCACCCCACGACCTCGGCAGAAACGCTTGTGAAGGTATGTTTATGTCTTGTTTTTTCTTTTCTCTGTTATGCGATTGGCTTCTTTTTTTCCATGTTTGGATTCTATTATTAATTTACTAATAAACCTTGTCCTTATGTTTATTCTACGTTTCATTTATAGTAGTGTTCTATAATCGTCCTCGTTGGTTAATAACGAGGCCCATCTTGAGCTCAGGGCCGTTTTCTGCCTTCCGTAATCGCGGTCCGCACCTCATTCTCCCGTTACGTTTGTTTCATTTTCGTCATATGCTATCCGTAAGGGAGGGGTTTGGCACAAATGGTAGCAGAGGCGTACTCGATTAGGGTATCTCTTCTGAAAAGAAGGAAATTCAGACGAGATAGAGCTGGAGATGGAGATTATGTACATATTAGTCTAGTGCAAATTCCCATGCCTTAAGTTCACGAAGCCAATATATATATATATATATATATATATATATATATATATATATATATATATATATAATTTAATTCTAACCTTCTGTGTTTGTTTGTCATTATATGTGTGTGTTGTTTAATATCTCTGAGAAATAATCTGCATCATGGAAAACCCCAAAGATTTAGAGTTGAGTAAAGATAGCGAGGTATTCGCGGCAGATATGTCTAATCTTGAGAATGATAAGAGAGATCGTAGTGGTAGAATTAATGAAATGCCTGCTTCTGGTAGTAACAGTGATAGATGTACTGATGATAGGCATCCCATTGCATATGGTAATCGCGCCCTCGGCAAAAATCGTGTTGACCCTTTTTCTCCAAATTCCAGATTCACTAGCGATTATAAGGTTAATGTTAACCCTGTGTTCGAGGTTGTACGTAAGTGGAAATTAAACTTCTCGGGGGAAGGGAACGGCTTCAGTGTAGTCGAGTTTTTGGAACGGGTGGAAGATATCGCTCAGTGTAGCTCAATACCCCTTGACTTGTTTATCCCTGTTATTCCTGGAATGCTGGAAGGCCCGGCGTTGCGATGGTTCCGATTAATTAAAAGTAACATCCAGTCGTGGGAGGAGTTTGCTGCTCGAATAAAACAGCGCTTTGGATTGTCCGACATGGACTATTGTTTGAGGCAGGAAACTTTTAGAAGAACGCAAGGGATAGGGGAAAGCATTGATGATTATGCTACTGGAATTCTCACCTTGTTTAATCGGATGTGCGTGAAGGTACCTGAGTCCGAGGTTTTCGATCAGTTTTACCGGAATTTAGCCCCTGATTATAAATTGCATATCAAGCGGTCTGAGGTCGAGTGTGTAGAGGACATCATAAACCTTGGTCGCGAGTTTGAGTCTGCCGTAAATCAAAATAAACTGTATCGCCCACCTCCTACCCCATCTGATTGTTCTTTCCCCGATGTTGCTTGCCGTGCGCCCGCCAAATCCGTCTCCTTCGCTACTGCACCTTCTGCATCCCCCCCTTTTAGTACCCCAAATCGTAGACCCGACTTTGCATCTGCCCCTCAGCGTTGTGTAAATTTTATCCAACCTTCCAACCCACCCAGTGCAAGTGTGCCCACAGTGAGAAATTGTTGGAATTGTGGGAAAATGGGGCACGTTTCTAAAAATTGTTGGTCAAGGTGTCCCGCTAAATGCTCTAAGTGTGGTCTTGCTGGTGTTACACTGCGAGTATGCCCTCGGTGCAACTCCCAGCAGGGAAACTAGAGGCGCGCCGGCATGGTGGCCCGTCGTTGGCGCCTGATGATGGTGTGAATAAGAGGATCTGGGGCCTTCCTTCGTCTACACCCTGGGCCAAAATTCTTATAGGATCGCGCATATTTTATGCTCTGTTGGACACCGGTTCGTGTGTTTCGTTTGTCAATCAATCCTTGGTGTCTTCTGTCAATTTAGCGTATCTGCAAGGTTGTGAAAGCTTAGGAAAGTTCATGTCTGCTGACGGTCGTGAGGTATGTCCGGTGGGTCGAGTCATATGTCACATTAAAATTCATGGTTTGTCCTGGGATTGGACTTTCAATGTCGTTCCCGACCTGTCGGTACCGATGATTCTTGGAACTGATTTCATGCTAGCTACTGGCCTGTCTCTTGATTTTATCACTCGAACCTTTGCCTTCCGTTTTAAATCGGGCGTTAGCTACCCCTTTGAAGCCCCATTCCAACGTGCCTCTGTGTGTACCCTAACTCAATGCCAACTTCCCAATGCCTCATGTGACCTTTCTGACAATCAAAATCTTATGTTAAATGGGCTGTTGGAAGAGTTTTGTGATGTTCTAAGTGTCGAGCTAGGATGTGCTAAAGATTTCTCCTACACCATTGAACTGAAAGAAAATACCCCTGTAAGATCTCCTCCGTTCAGTTGCTCGCCCCCTAAGTTACGCGCCATGCGTGAATGTGTGAACGACCTGTTGGAGAAGAAGGTCAACTCCCCCTCCAAGTCGCCCTATAGTAGCCCCGCCTTCCTAGTCCCCAAAAAGGACGGTAAATCTAGATTGGTGATCGACTATCGAAAAATAAATAAGAACGTCGTCTTCGACAGCTTCCCGTTGCCCACTATCGAGAGTGCGTTTCAACATTTCCATGGGGCCAAATATTTCACTGTTTTCGACTTCAATTCTGCTTACTTCCAAATCCCCTTGGACCCCAAAAGCCGCCCCTGCACTGCCTTTGCCACCCCTTTTGGCTTATTTGAGTTCAATAAAGTCCCGATGGGCATCTCTATTGGTGGCCAAGCGCTCAGCCGGGTGATGGATACGATCTTCGGCGATTTAAAATTTTCCTACGTGTTTAATTTTCTGGACGATCTTCTCATTTACTCTGCCACTTTCGACGAGCACCTGGCTCATCTGCGTGAAGTTCTGACTCGCTTGCGAAAGCACGGATTTACAATCAACCCCAAAAAGGTGTCCCTTTGCTCCAAACGTTTGAACTTTCTGGGTCATATCATCTCCGATTCTGGAATCGCTGTTAACCCTGACAGAGTTAAATGTATTAGGGAGTTTCCTCAGCCCAAAAATGTCCGTGGCGTCAGGAGATTTCTCGGTATGGTCGGTTTCTACAGCCGTTTCATCAAGGATTTTTCTCACATTTCGGCCCCCCTTAATTTTTTGAAAAGGAAAAATTGTCGTTTCGTATGGGAGCAAGATCAAACCCGTGCCTTTGAGCTACTGAAGAAAGCTCTTTGTGAAGCCCCGGTCCTCCACAGTCCCGACTTTTCACGAGACTTTGTTCTGCAGTGCGACTCTAGTGAAATCGTCATTTCTGCCGTGCTTAATCAGTCTGATGAGGATGGGAAGCTAGTCCCCATTGCATACTTTAGCAAACTGTTACGTGGAGCTGAATTGAAGTACTCGATTTACGAGAAAGAATGCCTGGCTGTTGTATTAGGTGTTGAAAAATTCCGCTCATACTTGGAACACCGTCATTTCTTCGTCCATACGGACAACCAAGCCCTGTCGTGGATGAGTGCGAATGTCAAGCGGCTCGGTCGCACGGCTAGATGGATTCTCCGGCTGTCGGCCTATAAATTTACAATTGTGCATGTACGTGGTAAGGAAAATGTCGTGGCCGATTGTCTGACGCGAATGTTTGACGGGGAAATGGAGAGTGAAGCCGAACTGGAGGAAGACCATTGTCAAACTGATAGTATTGAGAGTATCAATATCTTGCAGAATTATCCCTGGTCCTTCACGGACATCTCCGAGCATCAGAAGGATGATTATGAGTGTCAGGAATTGTTAAAAGGAGTCGCTGATGGGTCTGTCCGAGACAAGTCGTTCTGTGTCAAAAGGGGTTTGTTGCTTCATCGTAATTGCAAAAAAGGAAAGGACAAGGTTTATGTCCCGGTTAAATTAAGGCCCATGATGTTGCATTATTACCACGATTCCTACCTAGGCGCTCACCTTGGCCAGTACAAAACCTTGCACCGCGTTTCTCGTGATTTCTTTTGGCCCAACCTCAAAAAGGACGTACTTGAGTATGTAAGGAGCTGCGATGTGTGTCAGCGGTCTAAACCTGCTCAATCATCCCTAACCGGTTTCCACTCTGCCGATGTTGCGACATATCCGGGGGAAAAACTGTTTATCGATTATTTTGGTCCTCTCACAAAATCTAAGAATGGCAACGTCGGAATTCTGTCCGTCGTCGACGCCTTTTCCAAGTTCGTATGGTTGTTCCCCGTGCGTAAAATGAATTCGAGCAACGCTGTTCAGCTTTTAACCCGACATGTATTTGGTGTTCATGGTCCCCCGAAAGTCCTAGTGTCTGACAATGCTTCTACTTTCAGATGTCGCCAATTTCGGCATTTGTGTTTCGGATGGGGTGTTAAACACGTTTTTCTGAGTCCCCACTACCCCAAGCCTTCCCATGTCGAACGTTTCCATAGAAATTTGAAAGCCTGTCTGTCAGCCTTCCACAGCGCGGACCAGCGTAGCTGGGACAATAACCTGTCTTTCTTTGTTTTAGCTTTTAATAATGCACTTCATGAGTCTCATCGCAATTCCCCAGCTGTTCTGTTTCTAGGGAGAAATCTTACTGACCCGCTCCAATTGAAATGGGACATAAACTATCTGTCGGAGGCATCCAGAAACAGGAGCGTGGAGGAGAAATGGAAAGAAGCTTTGGACCAGTTAGTCAGAGCCCGGAACCGAGTGGCTAAAAGATTCGACCAAGGGAGAAAAAGAGTCACTCTTGAAATTGGAGACTTGGTCGTGGTGAAGATGTTTCCAATAAGCTCTGCTGCTGACCAAATTACTGGTAAATTGTGTCTGAAATGGTCTAGCCCCCAAAAAATCGTAAGATTCCTGGGACCAGTTACAGTGGAGTTAATGGATTTAGCCGATAAGAGGGTATCAAAAGCTCACGTGAGTTTGTTGAAGCCCTATCGTCAACGGGCCAGTAATGTTTGATGTTTTTGCCTTGTAGTTTGGTAGCATCGTATACTTGAGTGAACTGTCATACCATTATTTGCATTCTAAAGTCCTTCCTGTTTCAGGGATAACGACGCAAAATGAAATGGTTAGAATGGATGCTGGTATTTTTCGATGAAAATGAACCGAATGAATTTCAAAACCTTGGCATAACGGGAGAGGTTCACCTGTTTGTACCATTCCTCTTTCAAGACCGGTCTCGAATTTATGAATGAAGTGGATCGTTTAATGCAATAAGGCATAGACTGATTGATTCAGCGTAACCCTTTATGAGAAAATACACACGTCAATATGTAACGAACTGACTTATTTGAATGTTGTTGAAACATATGGTTAAAATCATTTATGTTGTGCTTGTATATAGGCATAATTTAATTTTAAGGTCTTAGTTGTAATAAATGCGCGCATTTATTTTAAGGGAAATCTCGTTTAAAACGTGTCTACTTGCTTGATCACCAAGATAAGACACATTTTAAACGTGGGGCTGCTGGATGGTGAACCATGCTCCTTTTGCATGTTTCTCATATGTTATGTTTACTACTCATACAAGTTTTGTTGACCTCAGTTCGAGGAAAAACCTGAGTATATCCCTTGATAGGCCACAGAGCGCAGCACTCTGCGTGGTGTGTATTGACGATCTTTTGCCGTACTAGACTACTGTTTTCATCTTTTGACGCATATCTTTGCCTTCCTCACTCGTGATTTTTTTTTACAATGGAGGCTAGACGATGTGAAATCGCCTTCCTTTCCTTTAGGTGGATTTTTACCTTATTTAAACGTGGGTTTACCACCATTCATGCCATAATTAATGTCTTGATTTAACAGGTATGTGCTTTCTGTTGTCTCTTTATTATTACTACGTTTGCATTACCTTTTTACGATCCCTGATGGGCCGGTCGATGTGCATCTTCTATTTCGGTTCGTGTAAATGGCGTGTGTGACTGTGAGAGGTTAATATTATGATTACTGCTAATTTGGGAATTTGGTCTCGAATCCATCACGTTTTTGGTGCACTTGTTCGGGTGCATTTGTTTTGTTTGTACCTGGCCGCCTTCGAAGCAACGACTTTCGTGTCGACAAAGTTTTATTTGAAGTCGTACGAAACTCAAGCTTAATGTGATTTGGTGCACGATCCTGCCTGTTTTGCCCGATTATACAAAATACGTATAATCTTATATTGTGCTCACATAGTGCACGTTATTAGTTCAATATGCGAGATCTGGAACTGTGTTAAGGTGAGTCATGTGGCGTGTATTTGTACCTCATGTGAATGTTATGAGTGAATGCTGGTGTCTGAAGCAAGTAAAAGATGGGCTATCGATTGGTTTATTCATGTTTTATTTCGGTTTCATTTCGATTTTGTTTGGGTGCCTCTTTTCCTTATCTTGGTACAGATTTGTCATTTACTTGGCCATGTGTTGGTTGGGGCTCGGCCTAACCGCCGGTCGGCCATGTTGGTATTCTTATTTTTCGTATCTCTGCGCATGCCTGTTTTATTTTGCTGGACCAAAGATGCTGTACTCAGCGCCTTTGGCTGGTTCATTCCTTTACTCCTTGCGTCTTATGTTGATCTCTGTGGTGACGTGGGTTAAAATGTTTTTGTAGTAGGAGGCTTCTGTTGTTGTCGTGCGAATGGAGAATGGAAAGATATGCGCTGTGAATAATTTAATCTGAAGTTAAAAATATATATATATTGGCTGTACTACCGTGCACACGGCAAATTTAATTGAAATATTAATGGTAATGAGGTCATTACTGTATCAGTGAGCTGATAACGAAATATTTGGTGTGTGTTATAATTATTTATGTTGAGCTCACCCCACGACCTCGGCAGAAACGCTTGTGAAGGTATGTTTATGTCTTGTTTTTTCTTTTCTCTGTTATGCGATTGGCTTCTTTTTTTTCCATGTTTGGATTCTATTATTAATTTACTAATAAACCTTGTCCTTATGTTTATTCTACGTTTCATTTATAGTAGTGTTCTATAATCGTCCTCGTTGGTTAATAACGAGGCCCATCTTGAGCTCAGGGCCGTTTTCTGCCTTCCGTAATCGCGGTCCGCACCTCATTCTCCCGTTACGTTTGTTTCATTTTCGTCATATGCTATCCGTAAGGGAGGGGTTTGGCACAGAATGCTACCTCTGTTCACAAAAATTCGCACTTATCTGGCTGTAATTTAGCCTGTGCTCCCTGAGTCTTTGAAATACTTCCCGTAATCTCTGATTATGGTCTTCTATGGAACTAGCATAAACCGAAATATCATCCATATAAATAAGACATAACACCATTTAGGCCCAACATGGCGGTTGTCATGAGCCTCATAAAAGTAATCGGCGAGTCTTTTAATCCAATGGGCATACGTAAATACTCGTAACGCCACCCTAAAGCTAAGAATGCCGTCTTGTCACGCGCTGCCCTCTTGCAGGTAATTTCGTCAGCTGTCTTCCGCCACCTTTAATCCACAGAGCACCGTGGTGCCCCTCTTTATGGCTACTACCTTAAGCCCGTAGTAGCGGGCAATTTGAAAAGTTCCGTTAGCTGTCATCAACCATCTTTAATCAAAAGAGCACAGTGCTGCACTTTTTAGTTGAAATGAGTGGTGGCAAATCCCACGTGCTCTTGTTTGGAAACAAACCCACGTGCTTTTTTGACAGCTGTCGTCCGCCATCTTTAATCAAGAGAGCACAGTGCTGCACTCTTCAGCTACATACTTTTGAAATGTGGTGGCGGCAATTAGAAAAATTCTACGTGCTCTTGTTTGGAAACAAATCCACGTGCTTTTTTGACAGCTGTCATCCGCCATCTTTAATCAAGAGAGCCCAGTGCAGCACTCTTTAGTTGAAATGTGGTGGTAGCAAATTCCACATTCTCTTCTTTGGAAACAAACTCAAGTGCTTTTTTAACAGCTGTCTTCCACCATCTTTATTCAAAAGAGCGCAGTGCTGCACTCTTTAGTTGAAATGTGGTGCCGGCATATTCGAAGTGCTTTACAAACTCACGTGCTTTTCTGGCAGCTACCATCCGCCATCTTTAATCAAGGAAGGACCGTGCTGCCCTGTTTAGCTACATACCTTTAACATGTAGTGGCGGCAAATTCGAAGTGCTTTACAAACTCACGTGCTTTTTTGACAGCTGTCATCCGCCATCTTTAATCAAGAGAGCACCGTGCTGCACTCTTTAGTTGAAATGTGATGGCTGCAAATTCGAAGTGCTTTACAAACTCACGTGCTTTTTCGACATCTGCCATCTTGAAACAAGAGAGCACAGTGCTGTACTCTTTAACTACTTACCTTTGAGGTGCACAATTTGAACAAAATTCTACAGCAGCCATCTGTAATCAAGAGGGCACCATGCTGCACTCTTTAGCTAGATACCTTTGAAATGTGGTGCGGACAATTTGAAAAGCAGCCATCTTTAATCGACAGAGCACCGTGCTGCACTATTTATCGTAGTAGTGGACAATTTCTACGTCACAGCTGTCATCCGCCATCTAGCATCGCAAACCTCAGTGCTGCCCTCTTTAGCTACTTACCTTTGAGGTGGACTATTTGAAAAATTCTATTTGACAAGCTGTTATCCGCCATATTGCACCTCAAACCTCAGTGCTGCTCTCTTTAGTTGAAATGTGGTGGCGGACACTTTGACAGCAGGCATCTTTAAACAATAGAGCATCGTGCTGCACTCTTTAGCTACATATCATTGAAATGTAGTGGCGGGCAATTCCACGTGACAGCTGTCATCCGCCATCTTGCATCGCTAACCTTAGTGCTGCACTCTTTACGACACTGCTGGTAATTTAAAATCTACGTGACTTTTTTTTACAGTTGTCATCCTCCTTCTTGCATCGCAAACCTCAGTGCTGCCCTCTTTAGTTGAAATGTAGTGGCGGATAATTTGAAAAATGTTATTTGAAAAGCTGCCATCTTTAATCAACACAGCTACCGCTATCTTACATCCTTACCTCGGTGCTGCACTCTTTAGTTGAAATGTGGTGGCGGAAAATTCTATTCGACAGCAGCCATCTTTATTCAACAGAGTACCGTGCTGCTATCTTTAAGGCTACTACATTGCTAATTAGCACTTAGGTGCCTACGACACAAGATGGCGGTGGCTGTTATAGCCTCTTCCTCTGTTAAGGCATAGCTTTATCGAACAAGTTTAAACATGCATCGGGGAAGCTAGAGTAAGCACGTGCTGCACTGATGACGTCTTTGTGCATGTTTAGACCTGATCGTTTTCTTGAGAGTAAGTAGGCGGAAGGAATGCAATAAGTATGCATCATAAAAGCAAGAGTGTGCATGTGCAGCAGCGATGACGTTATTGTAGGTGTGTATTTTTAAACCCGTTCGTTGACTAAAAGCTTTAGTCTTCGAGAAACAGTGATAGAGAGTTGAGCCCAATCATCACAAAAACATTAATAGTTGATGTGCAAGGCTTTAAAGTAAACGGCAAAAAATTTTTGTTTAAAGAGGCGGCTGTGTTAGATTGCAGTGTGTCGTGGGCACCAAAACTTGTTAGTTTATAGTATTTAGCCCACCGTTCCCTTACTGTTTGCAAACAGATGAATATAAAAGCAGACTCAATGGATGAAAAATAATTTAGGTTTGAAGTGGGAAGAAAAAGGAATACCTTATCGTTTTCTACCTTTAATGATGAATGCACATTTGTCAAGAGCGGATCTTGTTCTTTTAAAGGGTTGTGAAAAGAAAGAATTGTTGCGTGGTTATCTAACATCATCGTGTGAAATTATCGACATGCATGAATTGGGATGCCCATCATTTAAAACTCTTCCGAAAGAACATAGTAGAGAAACAAGTAAACAGTCTTTACAACATGTATGCATGTTCTTTGATTGGTTGTGTTGCAGTGCATGTCGAGAAGAGAAAAACATATGTAAACTGCAGTGTCGAAATAACCTTAGTGTAAAGGAAACATTTGTAGAGTAAAGTCATCATGTCATTTCTAACAGATACTTAGTGTAACGCAGTTGAAAAGGCGATCGTAAAGTTTGATGCATGCAAAGAGAACATAAACACTTTTACTGAAGAAGAGTTAAATGCATTACCAAAGGCATTTTTGGTTAACGTAGCTGCGAATGCTGTAAAGATGATTTGGGATAAGGTGCCTCGTGAGTGGACTCAAGATCCTGTTTTGTCAGAGCTTCAAACGTATAGTTTACATCATAAACATGTGAGTTCAGGTAGAAAACCTTCTGTGAGACAGTGCCGTACATGTCAACTAATTAAACTGTATCACGGACCTAAAACTAACGAGTTGTCTTCGCTTATAAACACTTATCATGGCTGCGGGGAGAGTAGAAAAGGAAAAGGTGAAGAAAGGTGTTGGGAAAAAGATGAGGAAGCATGTTGGGCGTGGACTCATCAATAAAGTGATTGATCTTTTTTTCTTCGAGCTTCATCTCCCCTGCGGCCCTAGAATACGTTCGCCTGACACGTAGTTACATGCTGCCTGCACAGAGTATGTCGTGTAGCTGATAAAATCTGCTTCGTAAAATTATGCTGTGTGTGTTATTACCTAGTGCATCAGCTGGTCAGAAGAAGATAGCAGAACTTGTCGTTGTTGGTGCAATAAAACGAAAACTGGGTGACAAAGACCGTAAAATAAACAAAGGATAAAATGTATATATTCTTAAATAAATATGAATTGTCAAAACATATTACAGGTGTTGTTTAATCCTACAGCATGTCCTAGCGACTTAGAAGAAAGGAGAGGTAGAGGATTAAATGAAAACAACATAAGATTTAAAGTACATCCTCTTTATCAATCCATGAATTAAAGCTGTTATTAAAACCAAGCCATTTAACATACAGTTTACTCCCACGACGTCGAATAACACGTTCAACTAAATACTGATCAGGATATTTTGTTATCTGCAGTTCTCCGATGTAAAATCCTCCTTCAATAGGCTGTCCTCTGAGATCGCGAAGCAAATACGTAACTGGATTAGTAAGCTTAGCACTTCTGATTTGAAAAATTCAGTGCTTCAGTTAGGTGTATATCCTTTTGCAAAAATAGACTTGTGTTTGCTGATGCGAACAAAATCACCTTCTTTAAAGCGATAGCGATGTGGATCAGCTGTTTTAATTACAAGATAAATAGCATCTATACGAGGTGTACTCCTTGTAATAAGACGTGGCTTTGTTCCGATAGTGCAATGAGGTGTATCGTTGTAGGTAGATAAAAGTCTAGGTAGCAGATCAGTCCAACGATATGAACCTTGTGCTGTAAATTCTCGCCACATCATTGTTTTGAGTGTACGATTAAAGCGTTCTACAACACTCGCCTTGAGATTGCTGAACGTAGAGTAGTGTTGAATGCCAAGTAACTTGAGGTAAGAAGAAAAATCCTTGTTGTAAAACTCTTTACCTTGATCAGTTTGAAGAAGCCTTGGGCAGCGTTTCATTTCTTCAACAATATGTTTAAATGCTTCCTTAACTTGAGCTGCTGTTTTAGAACGCAAGGGTTGGGCAAAAGCAAACTTCGAGTACACATCGATAACAGTAAGTAGATACTTATACCCCTTATATGATATATGGAATCATTTCTACTAAGTCTGCTTGCCAGATATCATCTTTTCTTCGCGTAATAACGCGTCTGCGACAGTAGATGCGACGTACTGGTTTATGTAACTCATGTGCGATGTTTACCTTCACAGGTGAGATCTTCTCTTGACGAGCCATTACAAAATAATACCAGCATAACGTAGTTCTCTTTCTATTTCTAGAATTTCTGATCCGTGATCTGTGTGACCAGCCTCTTGCTATGCTCTTAAGAGTTGTAATCGTTCAACGAGTAAGTTTGGGTCATTCCAGTATCTTACACACACATACGGCAACAAAGGCTTGTAGATAACATCAAGAGTACGTGCAGTCGGAAACAGCTTAGAAATAAACTCACGATACTTGTAACTCTTATTTGCATTTACAGCTTCTGTTCTCTTGTAATTACGTCGCGTTGCGTCAGTAGCAAAATGTATTGCTTTATATTTTTAAGATCATCTTGTAAAATTGTATCCATGTCAGGTATTCGTGAGAAAAGAAGTTCTAAGAGTCCTTTCGTAGGTTTATAGGTAACACCTGTTACAATGAGTTTGTATTTATTAATCTTAACATTTGAATTTCCTATCCAGAAACAGTCATCTTCGTAGCGAATACCGTAGGTAGTGTCAGTTTGACCTGTAAAAAGACTTTCTATATAAGGTGAAAAGAGAGATCCATAGGTATCTTGAATAAAAGTTCTAAAGTGTATGCGATACTCTGGTGTTATCATAACCTCAGACAAAGATGGTAAATTTTGCGTCGATGCAGTAGGTGTTTCAGCAATAACATCTGTAGTTAAAAACTCATCACGCTAAGATGGTGATATATCATTAAGTTCTTCTTCTTCCTTATCTTCCTCTTCTTGATCTACATCCTGCTTCTTCTCTTCCTTATCTTGTTCATGGTTTTCTTCTTCTTCATGCTTCTCTTTATGATATGTTGTTTGCGTAGAAGCAAAACTTGAAGTAGACTGCGGTAATGAAGTAGAATTAAAAATTTCTTTGAGTGGTGTACTTAGTTGTGTTTTTAAAAATAAATCCGTGTCTGCATGAATACGTTTAAGCTCTTTAAATTTCCGTCGAATATTGTTTCGAGCTTGGATGATATGTTTTGTAATCTCCTTGCTAGATGTTAACATGGTGATGGTTTTTAATCAAGTAGTTATTGTAATTCTGGGTTAATGCATATAAAATGATCGAAACCCATGCGATATCGTCCATGCTGAACATCACTTTCTTTATCAATAACTAAAAAGCTGTAACGGTGTAATGACCAACATTTAGCACACATACGTTTACAGTCATCGAATGTCATATCAGTGTTAACATGAACATTATACAGATGTCGCATGTTGTGCTCATCTTGCCGAAAAAGCACAATAACATTTGCGTTGTCGCGCATCAACTGCTCAGGCACACGAGAATAGGTTTGACACAAATAGATGCAATCAACATATTTATGCCGTCCCATACTAAAGAATGCACGAATAAAGTTTTGCTCTTCTGTTGCGACATCATCAAAGATCATAAGAGAATTAGGAAGCACATCGTCTGGTGATGGTACTTGCTCATGCGAATTCAATTTAAAATATCTTATTCCATCTTTAACTAGATCGTGCATTACAGTTTGTAGAATAGCATATAGCGGTTGATAGAGTGGCTTTGCAAAAACGTAAATATTCCCGAAGCGTACACCATTTACAGAAGTAATAAGTGTAAGTAAAATATTTGTTTTCCCGCATCCCGACGGACCTGATATAATACATCGAACAGTAAAAGGAAACAACGTTCCATGACGTTTTCTTGTAGTTGTACCAGAACTAGGTAAGAGATGTGGTACAATGTCGGTAACAGGTAGTGTGTCTTGCTGCTTTATAATCTTCATGATAACTGAATCATAAAGTACGTATTAGTAATATATGTATTAAACGAAACAAGAGGTAACGGTTAGTTGATGATTTGCTCTTGACTAGTAAAGTTGTGTACAGCATGGTGAAACAACGATATCCAAACGACATGAAGAAGAAGAAGAAAGAAAAAACTGTTGGATGGAAAGATGTTATAAAGGCTGAACAAAAAGCTATTCGAGGGGAATACATCCTCGTGTAGCTATTACTAAGTCATTATGCGCAGCGAGAACGATAATTCCTCCAAAGTGCAGAGCAATATTTAGTAAACGTGCACGAATTATTCCTGTACCAAAACGAAGAAGATTTCCTCCTGCGCTGTTTGCTGGCCTAGCAGCGTTAGGGTCATTGCTAGATGGTGCTAGTGCTGTAGCGAGAACTGTCAAAGCTGTAGAAGAAGCGAAACAACAGTTGAAAGAGGGTGAACGTCATAACAAGACGATGGAGGCAATTGCATTACGAGGCAAAGGTGTGAACACGAAGCTAGCGCCATACAAGAAAGGGCTTGGTATCTACATTTCTCCAAAAAACGTCTACTGAATGCACTGCCACATCGAGCTCTAACGCATGATGAAGAGTTTACGTTTGCTAAACAACTAGGAATTCATTGTTTTCGAGGAGTGTGTATGCGCGATAAACTACTAGCGCACCCACATGAACGTGAAAGTGTCGTAATTAACATGGACAACAGTCGTGGACCTGGTACTAATTACGTTGCTTATGTAAAACGTAAATCTAAAGTATGGTATTTGGATAGCTATGGAGACTTACCTCCTCCTTTTGAGCTCATACGTTATTTCGGAAGCAGTGCAGACATTGTTTACAATAAAAACCGTGTGAAAAACTTTAATACACGCATGTGCGGACGATTACGTCTTATGTTCTTATATCTAACCCAGACAGTAGAGAAAGAACATTAGTGTCTACGTGATGACGAACAGTGAAAGAACGTTTGCTGTACGTGGAGAAAGACCTGAAACAACCGTCTATTTTAATCTGCCAATCGAACCTGGCTATCAGCCACATAGTCTTGGACTAGTATCGTTTGAAAGCTACAATAAAATATATAATGTGCGTGATGGTGTAAACAAGATCTATTACGATGAGTATGTGCTAACACTACCCTCAGGTAGTTATTCAGTAGACGATATTCATTACTATATTGAAAGTACGTTAATTGATCAGTTTGGAGAAGATAGTTTTAGTAATCATAATTATAAGTTCGCAATCACTATAAGCAGCATTACACATAAATGTGTTATTGAATCATCATTTAAGATTGACTTCAAATCACAACCTGATTCTATTGGACAATTGCTTGGATTTTCAACGAGGGAGCTCCTACCGAACGTACGTTACGAGTCTGATCAACCTATAACACTCTTCGATTATTATCATGTAATATTATTATCATGTAATATTATTACAGACTTGAACAGTAATCTACAACCTTCGCACGTCCTGCACGACTTTATTGTCACAGAGGAACGTGGATATACATTTGTGAGAAACCATCAGTAGTTCTTTATCATCCTCTGTCTGTAAAACACATTAGCAACAATATTCTTAGACTTGTAAATAAACATAATCAGCTTATTCATTTAGATCGGCACGCGTACGTAGCTTACAAACTACATCTCAAACCAGTATGAAAAACATCTATGAAACACGGTGTACATTCCGAAGACATACTACATTTGTGCAGAGACTCATCGAGTTAACAGATACCCATACTCCAAGATTTAGGATATGCACTACTAAAACAGAATGGAAGAAATGCTAGACATTACGAATACAGTAGAAAGTCGTGAAGGTGTAGTACGAAGTGAGCTTCATTCCTATCAACCTTTTACGTTTGGATTAAATAGCAATTATGGAATTCATTTTATTATTAATCAGCAAGATGCATACACATTACCACACGAAAGCTACATCTATATTGAAGGACGACTAGAAAAGTCAGATGGAATTGGACCTAGCACTTCACAACTAAACAACCATGCTCTAGCTTTTCTCTTTTCTGAAGCGCGATATGAAGTAAATAATGTTGAAATAGATCGAACGAAGAATGTTGGTATTACAAGTACAATGAAACTCTACCCTTCTTTCTGTGATGAAGAAAGTAATCTTTTGCGGATGGCTGGATGGTGTCCAAAAGCTACTAACAATTGGATGATTAATGAGGATGGAAATTTTACGGGTATGTAATCACTGAAACATATTTTTGGATTCGCAGAAGACTTTACACGTATTATAATCAACGAAAAACAAGAGCTTATTCTAATCCGTGATCGAAGTGATTACAATTATCTTAAAGCAGTAGAAACACCAGAAGAATCGAAAATTGCACTTCATCGTATACTGTGGATGATTCCACATGTTACCTTATCTGATCGTGGAAAACTTCGATCGCTCAAGATTATAGAAAATGATACACCATTACCTATACGTTTCCGAAGTTGGTAACTGCATGAATATCCTGTGTTACCACCTACAAACAAGCATAGCTGGGCTGTTAAAAATCACGTTTTACTGAGAAGCCCTTGTATATTATTTTTGGATTTCAAACTAATCGTAAATTCAATCTCGAAAAAGATAGCTCACTGTTTTATCACTGTAAATTAAGACACGTTAGACTATATCTCAACGGAATTACGTATCCCTACGAAAACATAGACATTAACTTTGAGAAAATTAAGTTTGGGATGCTCTATGTCATGTTTTGTAAATTTCAATCATCGTATTATCAGAAGGAAGATCGTCCGCTGTTTACTCCTCAAGAATTTAAAAATAAAGCACCGATTGTAGTTATAGACTGCTCTCATCATGAAGAATCTATAAAAGAATCTCCAGTTGATATGCGTTTAGAATTTGCAACATCTGAAAACATTCCTGCTAACACAGCAGCCTATTGTCTTATTATTCATATGAGTGATCTTACTTACCATCCGCTAACGAATATTGTTACGAGACTATAAATAAGAATAGCTCTTTATCATTTACATTAGTGTGTGCTTCGACATCGTACGCTATGGAACAAAACTGTAAATGTGCGTGCTGTTTGCATGCTCATACGCAACATCTTATTTATCTTACACGAGTGAGTGAGGCTATTAAGATGTTCTATAAACATAGAACGTCGATGCCGAAACATCTTATTCAATACCTACCACCAGGATTTTTATCTACGTACGCTGCCTCTTACGTACATAATTTTTGGGACATCCTTCTTTTACACAGTAAGATGTCGATCGAAGTAGCTTTATGCAGAACTTGTCAACGACATTACAAGCATCGAGGAGAAAATGGTGATGATTATTGGGATGGACCAAATCCGAGGATTGAATACCGTACACTGTGTATGAATGAACTTTCTCTAGTACCTCATGATGATGATGACTATTCAGAAGAGGAATAACAACAAGGTAAGAAGTGTATAATCTTCTCTGTAAAGCGTAACATACTTAGTAAAATATATTTCTAAATGTTTTGTTTAATTTGAATGTTGCAGGAGGCATACTGCATATAGTTGTTAAAAAGCATACTATCCTTGTCAGCAGCAAAACGAACACTGATTTAGTGCATTGTAAATAAATATTTGATCGCATTCAAAATAGTGTACTTATTGCATTCCTTCCACCTACTTACTCTCAAGAAACGATCAGGTCTAAACATGCACAATGCCGTCATCACTGCAGCACTTGCTTAATCTAGCTTCCCCGATGCATGTTTAAACGTGTTCGATAAAGCTATGCCTTGACAGAGGAAGAGGCTATAACAGCCACCGCCATCTTGTGTCGTAGGCACCTAAGTGCTAATTAGCGATGCAGTAGCCATAAAGATAGCAGCACGGTACTGTACCTATCCAAAACAAGTTACCGTGCTTCACAAATATGACGTTAGAATGGAGCACCATCGGTGAGCCTCGAACGCAGCGCGGTCGTCGAAGCCTCACCCTCACCTACTAGAATGATTCGCTAGCTAAGTCGGTATCGCATTTTCGGGTCAGTAGACCGACCGATGGGGCGGTAATTTCTTCAATAATACTCTATAGTAGGGGAATATTAATTATGAGAGGAACACAATTTCATTACTAATGAGAAGAGAAACTATATATTGTTTAACAATTGTTACTGTACTAGTGAAACACATCTTACTTACATGGCATCATACAACATTGTACATGTGATATTGAAGGTTATCGTGACGTTAATGTTCGGCAGTCTTTCTCTACACTTCATCATACGTTCAATTATTCAAACTTAAGAGGCGTTCCCTCTTGAACTATTTACCCTATCTCAGACTTAGAGAGGCTTTTTCTCTCCAATTATTTCGTTTCACACTTACACAGATCACTTTACGCACAAATCTATTCAGTATGGCCATACCCTGCTGTAATCCTGTTTACCTGCCGAGAATTAATATATTCAAATTATATCAAGCTATGATATAAGCCTACTACCATCGATGAACTGAAATGTGCTAAGGTTATTTGTGTACACTCCCAAGCCCTTGAAAGTCGCACTACAACATTTCCTTAAGTTAATCATTGCTGAATAGGCAATGTAATAAACACGCTCATTTCATTAGGATTTTTATCAATACATCTAACAGGACATTATTTACACAACGTTGCTGCCTGTGGACAAGCATAGAGCGACTCAAATACCAAACATCGTGCACAGAGTATCATAGCACTTCCTGCAAGAAATGGACAAGGACAAATACGTTTCACACACTCACTCGAAACACAGATGGCACAAGCCACCCGCTGTTGGTAACAGTGAGCATAAACTATCACTGTCTCCTGGAATGAACCCAGGATCTTCTGAGACGGGGTATGTCTAACCTGGAATTCCCTGCACGCTGTAAATAATTAAGAAAGGAAATTGGAGGGATCCTTCTTTTAATGCTCATTTGGAATCTGTGCGACGTTGGCTCTATTCAAATTAACACACGTAATCGCTGTGCCGAAGGAGAGAACGCAGCCACTTGTATTTGTTCCCCTTCACTGAAGAAAACACTTCTACTCCCCTGTTTAAAGGGGCCCATAAATCTACTGCTGTTAGCTGCCCGTGACACACTTCCAGAGAGCGGTCCACTAGGCCCTTTCAGACAATTATTTCACGGCAAATAATCTATCTGCTTCTTTCAATACCGGCCACAATGGCATCACAACAAATTTCGGCTCTATATCCGGCCGTAATCAACATATTCACATCGCGATATCCACCTCGCGTATCTTAAAGACCGATTCCAAGGGAACTTCACATTTTCATTTCACACTGTATATTATGGCTACAGCCTGTTCAACCATCTCGTTTCTCCTTTCGGTACATCGACTACGATGCATATTTAATGATGAACTCCTACCACAAGGGTCCAAATTACCTCACGCCCTCGCGAGTTAAATAATTCGACGTAATATACCCCTGTCTCGATCCGTTCTTCAGGTGCCTTACTTACTAATTTGGAGGAATCTCTACCAGGTGAAGTGCTCAACAAAAAAATATGAATTACTGAAAAATCTTGATGACTCATATATGCTATGGAAAGATGATAACTGGAGTCCTTTTTACAGAATATTTAAGCCCTCTTTACGTGACAGCGCTTCACACTTAATTAATCTAAGGTCTTCATAATTACGTCATGCATTACCAAATCTTTATATAAAAATGGAAGTAAAATATTGTTGTTCCAAACCATGAAGAAAGTATTCTGTAGAAGACCCAAATAAAAATGAAATTATTATTATCATCCCTCTGAAATGGCATACTAGCGATCTACGTTATGTCAACATGCAAAATTTACATATTTACAATGGGTAACGACCTTCAAAGATATAAATACTTGGAAATGTACTCAGCCTTTATGATGCCACGTTCACAGCATTACAGGAGGGCACACAATGAGTTTACTCGAAACCCATAATGTAGTCAGCGATATGAAGTTCTCTGGTGACCAACTGGCAAATCACGAACATGATGACGACGTTCCAGACGTTCTCTGCTACCAGTCGAAATTTCGGCAAACAGATAGATGTCTCGTTCTCTCTGGTACACAGGCAAATTCTGGCATACAGCTGGATATCCCGTCACTCCGACGCTCTTGTGGACTCCTTATGTAAATGAGGGGAAATTATCTCATGTGAATGCGTTAGTTTGTTATACATCACATTTTAAATACATGGTTGGATCTGCTCAATAGCACGAGCATTCCAACCCAATGCCGGTAGTGTCTCTGAAGCCCGACACTGTTCCCTTCTCATCCACCTATCCATTTTATGGACAGCTACTCTAGGCCCTGAAATTCCACTGGGTCACTTAGAACAAGTCACTGGTTAGGCCACTAAAGCGTTAGCATTCTCGTATTTCACGACGAGAGTTCAGGCATACTCTATTGCACTTAGTCGTAAGGCGAGCTCCCTACTGCATTAGAAATTGATTTAACGTGACACTGCCCTTAATTATGCCGGTGATGAGTCGTTCATTAACTTTCTTTATATTTCTCATTTATATCGAGTACACACACTCCACGCACTTAGTTAGATACATGCCTATTTATGTTAATTTAGCCGTCTCAGTTTAGGCATAGGCTCTATACGGGGCTCGATGCACGACCTCTTCTACACACGGACAGCGGTCACTACGGTTTCGTACCGTTTCTACTATACTAATTAGCGGCACACTGTATGTGCGAACATCTTACTTATATTGTGGTTATTTCCACATATATCCACAGACTTTATTAAATCACTGCATTACATTGCTCAAATTACAGGATGATCTCTTCATAAACGACTCACACACAAATCACGACGAACTACTAACGAACTGGCGTTGCACTGGAAATGAACTGGTGGAGTCTGCCTCTCAGCTCCTAACTATATAGGCGAGATGCTCGGATGCTGAGAGTGGGGGGAAAATGCAACCCCTTCTCAGAGTTCGCTCCGGTAATATGCAACGTAGAGTGACAAACAGGGTATCAAAATGTAGCTCCTGTATTCCCATTTTCACTGAGTGAATGTTTTTGAAATAGCTTCGTAGATTCTCGAGTAATCTTAAAAGCGTCCTTTTGTCTCTGTCGGTGAATGATGACGAGCACTAGGGGATTCCTTGTGTTCGCTGGCACGGTTAGGGTCAGACATCTGGTAAACATTAAGACGCGCCCTTGTTTACGGCGTAGTTACACCTCTGTCAGTTAAGTAGAGCACTTCTCGGTCTCATAATTATGCGTAAAATTCCCTGATTCAAATGAGTGTTTGCGCTTGATTAACCATTGAGTATCTTGCGATTTATAAAAATTAGCAGGAAAAAACAGATGAATTCGATGAGTTGGCAGTGGTGAATGAATGAGGGAAATAGGGTATAATGTTTGTTCTGACGTTGGATATACACTCTGGGCTCGGCTAGTGACCTAGATCCTGTGTCACGTGATAACGCGTCTCTTCTCATCTCGCTCGCGGTTGGAGTGAGAAAACTTCATGTACAAGCGCTCTTGCACTGCCTCGCTGCTAATTACTAGCAACTAGAGTTGGGTCACGCGACTCTGGATACTGCAAATCGTGTCCTGGAGCGGGTGGAAAAATTCTAACTTGGGCAGTTTTTATCGTAGAATGACGAGGAAAACGGCATATTTCATCTCCTGGATATCATGACATACCATAGGTGACGTTGTGAACGGTCACAGTACTCTGTTGAATGAAGATGGCTGCTGTCAAATAGAATTGTCCGCCACCACATTTCAACTAAAGAGTGCAGCACCGAGGTAGGCAATGTAAGATAGCGGTAGCTGTGTTGTTTAAAGATGGCAGCTTTTCAAATAACATTTTTCAAATTATCCGCCACTACATTTCAACTAAAGAGGGCAGCACTGAGGTTTGCGATGCAAGAAGGAGGATTACAGCTGTTAAAAAAGTCACGTAGATTTTAAATTACCAGCAGTGTCGTAAAGAGGGCAGCACTAAGGTTAGCGATGCACGATGGCGGATGACAGCTGTCACGTGGAATTGCCCGCCACTACATTTCAAAGGTATGTAGCTAAAGAGTGCAGCACGATGCTCTATTGATTAAAGATGGCTTCTGTAAAATTGTCCGTCACCACATTTCAACTAAAGAGAGCAGCACTGAGGTTTGCGATGCAAGATGGCGGATAACAGCTTGCCAAATAGAATTTTTCAAATAGTCCACCTCAAAGGTAAGTAGCTAAAAAGGGCAGCACTAAGGTGTGCGATGCAAGATGGCGGATGACACCTGTGACGTAGAAATTGTCCACTACTACGATAAATAGTGCAGCACGGTGCTCTGTCGATTAAAGATGGCTGCTTTTCAAATTGTCCGCCACCACATTTCAAAGGTATCTAGCTAAAGAGTGCAGCATGGTGCTCTCTTGATTAAACATGACTGCTGTAGAATTTTTCAAATTGTGCGCCTCAAAGGTAAGTAGTTAAAGAGTACAGCACTGTGCTCTCTTGTTTAAAGATTGGGATGCCAGCTGTCGAAAAAGCACGTGAGTTTGTAAAGCACTTCGAATTTGCCGCCATCACATTTCAACTAAAGAGTGCAGCACGGTGCTCTCTTGATTAAAGATGGTTAATGGCAGCTGTCAAAAAAGCACGTGAGTTTGTAAAGCACTTCGAATTTGCAGCCACTACACGTTAAAGGTATGTAGCTAAAGAGGGCAGCACGGTCCTCTCTTGATTAAAGATGGCGGATGGTAGCTGTCAGAAAAGCACGTGAGTTTGTAAAGCACTTCGAATTTGCCGCCACCACATTTCAACTAAAGAGTGCAGCACTGCACTCTCTTGAATAAAGATGGTGGATGACGTCTGTCAAAAAGAGCACGTGAGTTTGTTTCCAAACAAGGGAATGTGGAATTTGCTACCAACACATTTCAACTAAAGAGTGCAGCACTGTGCTCTCTTGATTAAAGATGGCGGATGACAGCTGTCAAAAAGGACGTGGATTTGTTTCCAAACAAGAGCACGTAGAATTTTTCAAATTGTCGCCACCACATTTCAAAGGTAAGTAGCTGAAAAGTGCAGCACGGTGCTCTCTTGATTAAAGATGGCGGATGACAGCTGTCAAAAAAGCATGTGGGTTTGTTTCCAAACAAGAGCACGTGGAATTTGCAACCACCACATTTCAACTAAAGAGTGCAGCACTGTGCTCTTTTGATTAAAGATGGTTGATGACAGCTAACGGAACTTTTCAAATTGCCCGGTAGTATGTGCTTAAGGTAGTAGCCATAAAGAGGGCAGCACGGTGCTCTGTGGATTAAAGATGGCGGATGACAGCTGACGAAATTACCTGCAAGAGGGCAGCACGGTGCTCTCTTGATTAAAGATGGCGGATGACAGCTGTCAAAAAAGCACGTGGATTTGTTTACCGATTCAAATCTCTCGCTAGTAAGGTTAAGTTGGTACCACTAAGGTTGAGGCCCGTCAAGATGGCAGTACTGAGGCTAGCGAAGCGTTGTTGTCTGTCAAAAAGCACTTGGCTTTGTTTACCAATTCAAGTTTCCCGCGGGAGGTGGAGCAGGCCCCTGGGAAGGCCTCCCGGGTGGTGGCGGTGGAGCGGGCCCCTGCGAGGGCCCCCAGTGCGGTGGCGGTGGAGGAGGCCCCTGGGAGCACTGCGGCGGCGGCGACCGCAGAACCATCCAATTATACTACTCCCGTTCCTTAGCATGCACGAATATCGAACCCGTTCTATCATGTTCCCTTCGTGACTGATCCCTTTCTGTAATGGACTGGTTTCTACTAGTCTGTCGCAGAGGACTGTTTGACTTTTCTGCACATTTCTGAGTTGCGCTCCTACATGGGCCTTTACTTTGATGGGACTCATCCTTAGGCCCGTTATGGTGGTCCCGGTTTAGTTTAAATCTTTATTACGAGAACTTTTCCCTTTCACATACTGTTCCGGCCCGTCTATGCACTGTTTATCCTTTTCATGTCCCCTTCTCGCATACTCATGAGGTTTGGATTTCCCGTTTTCTTTTCCGCTATTTTCCTTTTGGTCTCTGAACCAACAAGTTCTTTGTAAGTGACCCGTTCATCCGCAAATGAAGCATTTTATTTCCCTGAGTTGCTTCGGCTTTTCACGGCAATGGGACTGTTTGTGTCCCGTCCTGCCACAATTATAACATCGAATTCTTGCACAAATATGGATTTCTCGTGATTAATCTTCATCCTTTTCCCTAGCCTTCTTTCTACAGTCTTTTCATATATGGCCTACATTCTGACAATACTGGCAGGTAGGTGGACCTTTCTTGGTGGCTTTCTGTTTTCTACAGTCTCTAGCTATGTGCCCCTCACAATTACAATTATAGCATATCACTCTAATGTTCGACCTGTTATTTGTTACTTTACCGGATGTTTGCCCGGTCATTCGCGGTGACTATCTGCCTGAGTACGTGTATGCTTTCACTCTCGTTTCGGCGGGTTTTCTAACCTGACCCATGAGTTGCTGCTTAGCCTGAGCGGAAAATATCGCTGTTTCCTCTTATGTGGCAATGTTGACCGCCTGTTCTAATGTTTGTGCGTCCCGGCTCTTAATGAGAGATTGTATTCTTTCATCTCTGATGCCCTGTACAAAACTAGCCTTTACTAATTTACGTACTGCCCGTGCTTGGTGCTCCCTGGCTGCTAATGGCTCGCCCTGGACCATTGCGTTCCGGAGTTCGGTTCTCATACGGTCAATCCTATGCGCCCATTGGGCGATGGTCTCTGTTTTACCCTGTCTGGCGGCAAACAATTGACATGCATAGAAGTCTACAGTTCGTCTCTCGGAATAATATTCGTGTAAAGCTCCCAAGCAATGGCAAACTACCTCACTCCACATCTTGCCCAGTACGCCTCATTTTGGCGCTGCCATTGGTTTTTGATGTTTCCTTACAACCGCATAACCTTTGGTGGTGCTATTTGAGGATCCAACCAGCCTCTGGGCTGATGATCTAACAGACAGACAAGGCTCCCTTTATATCTTTCCACGTTTCAATATCGGCCCTTACCAATAATTTACTACGTGCATCTTTCGTGATTTTAGTGAGTATTAATTTATCAAATAGTTCGCGCTCTTCCGGTCTAACTAACCCTATCGCCATTTCCTAATTTTCACAAAATTCTTGTAATCTTTCTTTGTGTAAGCCGTCAAATTCAGCCCCTATGAGTTTTAAATCATCTGTTGCTGATAAAAAGTGAGCATGGCCGCTTGCATCATGCATTACTTCTGCATTACTAGAGGTAGGACTAGCATTTCTATCTGAACCCTCCATTATGAGTTGGCTTTTGACTCACCCTCTCTGGATAATCACTGAACTTCGAGCCGGATTGAATGTTCCCGAATAACTGTTACTGTCTGCTTTCTGCCTCCAAGCGACTCAAACGACTTGAATTCGTTTCCCGTTGCCTTTCTCTTAATGTACACGAAACAGTGATCAAATACAATTACAATTTTATTCACTTGTATACATTCACAACAAATGAACACCCGAATTTTCTAGTAATTTCTCGTAAATTAATAGTTACCCCACATCTGATACCAAATTTTTTCAGTCCACCTGTCCTGACCCTAAGGGATGTACAACAGGCTGAGGACTTGGGTTCGAATTTTGGGAGCGTATAGTCAGATTGGCAACGTTTGAACACTAATTATATTCTACAACTCAGAATATTCACATATTGATATATATACAGGTAATATGTACAATTTTAATACAATATCTCTGACACAATTTACTCTCAATCCCTCGTCAACTTTGAATCTCTGTGAAAGTCCTTAAGTTTTTTTCCTAGTACACACAAGAATACATATAATACATATTCACTGGTTGAATACTTAACTACGGGTATAGTTGATCCTTGTACGGCTGAAGTCTTCGTTCTTGTTTCTTCACTTCTGTCTCCGTGTAGCGTCCCCTGGAACCCGTTGATTTACGCGGCGAAGCGATACTTTCCCAAATAAGATTGAATTGCTGGTTTATACAATTTCTTTCAACACCTACTTTGATAATCGGTGTGGTAAACCCTTGTGATTGCTTGCTGGCAAATCACACTTTTCGAGCCTAATATCCCTCTGACTTACTATTACTCTACTGCGTACTTGCGGCTCTACTCAAAGTCTACCAGCACTCCAACAGTTCTCTCCTCTACAGCCGAAAAGCCTCCTTCGATGTCTGCTAGCCCAAAAGCCTTCTTCGAGGAATCACAGTCAAAAAGCCCTGTTGTTTACAAGTTATTAAGTTTTATATCTTCTTTCTATTCTTTCCCGAATAATCCTACTGATTCACATACCACCACCACAAGTCACTAGTTCACGTCACAACTACACTGTTCTCTGATTAGGTGTTTGGCATGGAACCACTCAGTCACGTTTATCACACACATTGTTCCAGAACACTTTGGAAACTGTTTCTATGCCCTTTACACGTGACTCTCCTACATAAAACTTGTTAAAAAATAAGTGGCGCTAGGCCGATTCAACAGGAGCTATTCCCACACTAGGGAGCTGACTCGTATAAGAAAATTTTAATTCATCATGAAAGAAAAGAAAATCGGTTATGAAAACGTAGTCACCTCTGATCAAAATGCAGGGAAGCTCGAGAGGGTAAAGCACTCTCTATCCCCGAATTACAGTTAAAGTAACATGAAAATTTTACATCGAAGTGGTATAGGTTACATCAAAACGGTTTCAGACCTTCCCCGAGGATTAAACTGCTGAGCTAGCAAGAAAATAAAGATGTTAAACGGCTATTACCTTTTTGAAAGGCTGCTGACTGATGAAAGGGGCGCTTCCTGCCTCCTGCTATTCTTCCATACACTAAGCTAGATGTTGTACGAGTGGCCAAATACCAGAAAATCAGCAGCTTTTATACCTTCGTGGAAGATTCGAGACCTTTCATGAATGATTAAAACGCATCCACAGTCGTTTATTGGATAAATAAAATGTACACATCAAAATTGGGGAAGGAAGATACCATTGGCTGAAAATTAATGACAGAAATTATTGATTGGCTAACTTCAAAACTGGCGGAAAGAAAAGATTTATATTGCCAACCTACAAATCAAAGAACGAAATTTAGTTAGAGGAAAACTTATGAGTATAAAATATCTTCAAGAAAAGTTCCATCACTTCGCACCAGGGTGCATGATCATAGTTTTTGGTAGAGACATCTGTGAGAGAATGTCCACACTTCTTGATAATTAGTAAACAAAAACAATTCGAAATTAACTCAGTGACATCTTCTGGTAAACGGTTGAATTAATTCAGTTTTAATGTTCAGAGTTTCAGCTGTAGGGGAGTACTTTAAGGCGTAAAATTCAAATGTGCGGCGTATAGGTGTACCAACCGGTACAATTATTATTATTATTATTATTGTTATTATTATTATTGTTATTGTTATTGTTATTATGGGTACTTAGTTGCATACATTAGGGCATATGCGTTTTTCTCACTATTCACGCATGATAGGAGCTGGTAAGGAAAGAAGGACAAGGGAGAGCAGGACATAACCGTAAGAAGACGGAGTGGGACGGGTCCACTGAAAATAAGTAAAAGAAGAGAGAAATGTGAGAGGCGGGATATGGAAGGAGAGCGGCTCCAGTTTCACGTGGCAGGCCGCAGTGGAATGGTCATCTGGTAGGATTGTTGCAGGAGGGCCCCACAGATAGGGCCGGGAGGGCGGCCGGACAGTAGTAGTAGTCACCAATAATTTTTCTTGCTTTATTTTATTATTATTTATTTTAATTTTATTTTGTCTTAATATTCAGTGGAGACGATGGGCGTGGCATGGGGGACTGAGGATGGCTGCCTTGGGAGTGTCACGTTTCCGCAATATCCAATGTACCCCATGGCATGCCCAGGGAATCCGGTATTTCTTTTCTTTTCTTTTTGGTGTGAGCTGTCCATGTGAACATGTATCGGGGAAAATTCGCCTGTTATGTTCAATAAATATATAAATGTATAGTAGTCTAGTTAGAACAGCTGCCCCCGTGGGGAGCTCAAAGGCCACGCGGTTGCACTCATACAGGTTTCAATGCGTGGCGAAAGCCGTTGAATATTTCGATTCTTCTCTTAGCGGGATCTGGTTATGCCCGATTAAGGTCAAGGATGATCAAAGTCTTGGCTTTTAGAAACCATGAAAAGCAAGACTGAGGTCAGGAAGGGGTACAGATTGTAACACCACCTTACGGTTCAAAGCCCTTTAATCAATCACAGGCCTGAGGCCGTCTTGGGGTACGGCACAAGAAAAATGGGCGATGAATACGCCGACATACAAGGTCGAATTATATCATCCTTTAACATCTGATCGATGATTTCCTTAAGAGCCTTCATGTTAGGTGGGGACCGTCTATAAGGCGGAAACCTAACTGGTATCGAATCCGTAACCTCAATCTTATATTCGATCAGGTCAGTAACACCAAGAGTATCAGAAAATACATCAGGAAATGACTGACACAATTATGAATACTTTTAGCCTGCTCCTCAGGGAGATGTCTAAGATCTAACAACATCTCACCCTAGGTAGGAGAAACAGAAGAACATGACACAGAATTACACTCTAAAACAGGAATGTTACAATTATTAGGAAATTTGAAGGTGCACGACTTGCTCTGAATGTCGAGCACCAGACCAGAATAAGACATGAAATCGGCCCCCAACATTATAGGGCAAAACAATTGTTTAGCGACCAACAATTTCACTTTCCAGGTAAATGTTGAAATACGAACTTTAGTCCAATGAAACCTAAAATTTCTGATGGAGAGGAGTTAGTCGGAAGACATTTAACAGAAGAGGTACAGAGGTCGGAAAATTTACAACAGGTTTTTAATTTAGAACACCATGCTTCCGAAATTATGGTACTCATACTCCCTGAGTCTAATTGAGCAGTAACGGGTTCATGGTTTACTTCAATTTTAAGGAATGGCACAAGTGCAGGGGTCTCTGCTGCAATTCGGAGGCTTTCTCTGGGGCCTTCAATTGATAAATTAGAAGAAAGTTCCTCCTTACTAGAACTTTTACGGGGTTTGAAAGGGGCTGAACCTCGGGAAGGTGAACATGCAGGCTCAGCCGATGACACTCGTCATTTGCTATTATCAGGGTTTACGGACGTAGTGCCAAACGTTGAGCAAGATGTTGCGCCATTAAAGTTAGTGCAATTCTTAGCAATGTGAGTAAAAGAGACACATTTAAATCAACCTTCATATGTACTAGCTCCGTTCTTAGTCCCACTACATTTTACCAAGTGGCCTTTGCTGCGAAGATGTTCTGTTGATCCACAAGCATAACATTGCGGGTGGAGAAAGTTCGGGGAGTTGGAGGCCGAGAACTGTTAGAAGACGGAGAGGGGGCTCCTTCGAAAATCGTAAGGTGTCGGCGTTCCTTACTCCTTCTGCTGACACCGCCATTGCCTCTAATTCATAAAAGGTTTGGGGACAAGACGCACAACATAGATACGACCTATAGGGTGAAAAAATAACTTCGACAATAGTTTGCACTATTTGGTCTTCAGAAAAATGAAGAGCGAAAACCCTGGTGTAAAACTTGATATCTTGGATAAAGTCTGCAAGATTTTCATCCAATCGCTGTACTCTAAAATAGACCTTTTGTATTAATGATGACATTGCTTTAGCTGGAATAAAGTTTGCAGGAAGTAGGCGTGGAAATCTCCTATAGATGATCGATCACCTATGACTTTGTCTATTTTGTGCGATAGGACGCTTACAAATTAAGGATACATAATTTGAAGTATTTGAGCGGGTAAACACTGGCGCATGATCTTGAGATTCTACTAAGAAACTTAGGAAGAAAATTACTTCATTTGTTAAGTTAACTGAAAATTTTGAAATGCCCTTAAGCAACATAGCCAATGGATGAGGCAAACTACGGGAACAGGGTGACATAATCGGTGACGGCATAGGAGGTTAAGAAGTTTCGAGCACAGAATTAATCAAAACGAAAAGTGGAATTTGTTTAGGATGACCAGACTCACTTTCCAATGGGACAGATATTTGTTGAGTTACCACAGATTTCCTACTTTCGATAGATTTACTTCTTCCGAAGTAACCGAGTTTATCAAAGGTACTTCGTCTGTTTTGTTAGTAGCGGCCCAGGCGACAAGTGACTAACTCTATTAGATATACCTGAGAGATGTCCAACCAATTTGGTAGCCTCCTTAGCATGATTCTCCTTCAAATTTGGAGACAATAGGTCCCCAGCCCTATAATAGGAATGAAACAGTCTAGGCTGTACTCTCTTAAGTTGGTTAACAGATGGATCACTCACTTCAAACTAACTACAAACTCTAGCTTGGTGATATTGTCGGTGATAGTGGATGGAGCCTCATCAATTTCTTTTTCCCCAAAAACTGGGATAGAAATAGGCAGTTCTAAGGACCCTTCAAGTTTGGAAATATCTGCCACAACCGTGCCTCGAGAGTGGACCTTTATAATGAGGAGCTCATAAATCAGTTCCTCCTTGCGCAAGTGCCCGGGAGCGAGGACTTCGCGAGGACCAGACATGTTGACAGAAAAAGTTAATAATTTGGAAAATTACCAGCAACCGAGAAAATTCTTAGTCTTCGCAGCTGATCATACGTTTAGCGGTCAGAAAGGGCTTAATGCATACCCATTCAACTACGCTCTGATACCATAGGTTGCGGAGTTATCTGGAACGCAGAGGTGAAAGAAGGAGCTGGTTGGAGTGGGACTATCTACGGTAATGAATATAAAATTTTAAAATAAAGGTTATACTTCCTTTCAGAAATTTAAACTTAACAAAATTCTTCACTAGGTGAATGAACAAAATTACAGGTACAAATCAATTTCGAGACACGAAATTAACAAGTTCTGAGTGGAAAGCTCCAATTTACAAATTTACTACGTCGCAAATGTTGCGCTTATTTAGATAAGGAGAGATATCTCCCAAACGACCACTTGGCTCCAACAATAAAAGTTTTACGGCCTTCCAAGGGCACCACTCAATATTACACAAATGCCAGGAAAGAGCTGAAATGCTCTCCGAATTCAACAAAGGAGACTGCGCTCCCAATTCTTTACAGCCTACACAAGGCAACCCATCATAAATTTTACAATCTCTGGTCTCTCTAGGAACAACATACAATTTACAATTCCTTTACACAGGGTCTCTAGTACCCATACTACTGGGCCTTCGTGGAAAAGAAGAACCGGTTAAATTACTGGCCCAAACTCAAAAAGGATGGAGGCGTACACTTGCGCTCCTAGAAAACCAAGTATAAAACCCTACATGGGTTCGCGGCCTGATAATGCAGAGGCTAATTCCAAGCTACTGTGGTGACTAGAAACAAAGTTTAATTAATGCTTTACATCAAGAGAAGCAGTTACAAAATCGCAGTCACCTCAAGATAAATTGAAGCGGAACTCAAGAGGGTAACGCGCTCTCTATCCCCGATTTACAAATTAAGTCCTTATGAAATTTTACATTAGCCGAAAGAAGGTTTATGTTACGGAGTTCTCCGTGGAAGTCAGAGGGGAAAGAAGGTGCGGGCAGGAATAGGTCTAACTACAAGTTCGAAAGATGAATTAAAATTTCAACAAAGGTTATATTTTCAAAACTTAACAATGGTGACACAGAATTTTGAGCGTACAACAAATAACAACCAGTTAAATCAGGGCAGAAAACTCCTTCAATACAAGGAGCTCCTGCTCCCGCTTAGTAATGTTAGGCCTCCTAGAGGCACCTTCCAAAATACCAGAAAGAGCTGACCTGCTCTCAATTTTACAAGCCTATCAAAGGCCATAACAAACTTCACTTCTATCTGCCCTCAAGGCACACAAAGAAACAGGGGTATTTAATACCCAACCTACAGGGCCTTCTCATGAAAAAAACAAAACATCAGGTTAAGTTACTGGCCCAAGGTACAAAATGACTGGAGGCGTGAACTTGCACTCCTAAATACACATTTTAAAACCTAAGTGGCTCTAGGCCGATACACAGGGATTAATCCCAAGCTAGGGAGGTAACTCGTATGAGTAAACTTTAATACAATAAGGAAGAGAAGAAACGGTTATGAAAACGTAGTCACCTCAATTTCAAAATGAAGGGGAGCTCGAGAGGGAAAAGCACTCTCTATCCCCGCTTTACAGTAAAAGAGATTTGTAGTTTTTACATAGACTGAAACGGAATTTACATTTTAAAAAGATGGGTTACGTATTAAAGTTTTCGAACCCTCCCCGAGAGTTAGACTGCTGAGCTAGCAAGAAAGAAAGATGTTAAAAGGCCATTATCTCGTTGAAGAACTGCTGTCTGAAGAACGAGGCGCTTCCCGCCCCCTGCTACATATTCACACACTGAGTTAGATGTTATACGAGTGGCCAGGAGACAAGAAAATCAGCAGTTTTTATACCCTCGTGGAAAATTCGAGACCTTTCAGCAATGAGTAGACACACCCCCTCAATGTTTCTTGTTAGACAAGAATTACACATGGAAATTTGAAGAAGAAAGCTATGATTGGAGGAAAA
Source organism: Anabrus simplex (assembly GCF_040414725.1). Classification (NCBI taxonomy): domain Eukaryota; kingdom Metazoa; phylum Arthropoda; class Insecta; order Orthoptera; family Tettigoniidae; genus Anabrus; species Anabrus simplex. The sequence continues at coordinate 104,079,830 of NC_090276.1, read as the reverse complement.
TTAATTACAGAAGTTACTGATTGGCTAAATTCAAAACAGGCGGAAAGAAAGGATTAATGTTGCCAACCCACAAACCACAGAACAAAATTCAGTAAAGACAAAACTTATGAATACAACATTTCTCCAAGAAGGTTCATTCCTTTACACCAGAGTGTGTTATCATAGTTTTTGGTAGAGACATCTGTTAGAGAATGTCCACACTTCTTGATCACTGAAAAACAAAAACAAATCAAAAACACTCAGTGACATCTTCTGATAAACCGTAGAGTTAGTTCAGTTTTTAAAGTTCCGGGTTTCTCCAGTAAAGAAGTTTCAATTTGCTCAAGATTTGAACTTGCGTCGTAGAGGTGTACCGCCCGGTACAGTTTACATTTTAGAAAACAAATGGTTACATAGTTAAAGATCAGAAACTTCCCCTCGGGTAAGTTTGCGGAAATAGCTGCAGATATATAAAACTGGTGGCCATTGCCGGGACTGATGTTCCGTCTGCCGAAGAACGAGGCACCCCGCCTCCTCTCTTAACACACACACTCAGAACTTCGGCGATCAATAAAGCAAGGTAGCTGATAAAGACACAGCTTTTATACCCGAGAGGAGGGTTCGAGAAGACTCGGGTCTAAGTCCGGACACACCCTCTCATTTTTATTGGCAGAATAAAAAGCTACAAGAAGCCCATGAGAAGCTGAAACATAATTGCATAATGTTTGTTATTGACCAGACTCCAAAACTGGCGGGATGAAAAGGAAGTGTTACAAAAGTTGAGGTCTCAATATAAATGAAAGTTAACTCAGTTTCGAAAACTTATAAACACAAAACTTACTTAAATCACTAACTATTCCACCTTTCACCAGAGTCCATGACATCAGTTTTTTGTAGAGACATCTAGGTAGAAACGTGAGAACATCTTGATGTACATCAAAGCAAAACAAAGAAATCCAGTCAGTTTAGTTAACTTCAAAATAACGTATTAGTTAATATTGAATTTTCACGACCGCATTGTAATCGAAACAGACTTTCAACGGGCGACTTAAACGCACTCTACAGTGTGCTAGCAGCAGTGCCAGACCTGTAGTTTAGATCCTTTCAAACAGAACAAAGATGGCCTAGGCCACCATAGCTCAATTGGTAGAGCAACCGACGCGAAATCGGGAGGTTGTGGGTTCGGATCCCAATGGTGTCCGGCTGGCCATTTTTGTTCTGTACTTAACATCTTTTCAACACGTACTACATGTTCGTAACACGACCTAATACGTTGAAAGTCTGTTTCGATAACGTATTAGTTATTCAGGTGTGATATCTTCTGATCAATGTCCCAACTTCATTTATTAGCAGTTTCAAGATTTGTTCGATATGTAGTGTTCCTTAATGCGTTTCTTTTAAATGTCCGGGTTTGAGGTGTACCTCCCGGTATACAACTAAACAATGAAATATACTCAGTTTAGGAAACATAAGAATAACGTATTACTTTCTCATATAGTAGTGACATTTTCTGATCAATGTCCTAACTTCATGTTTCGTATGACAGATAGCGTTCCTTAAGGCGTTTCATTTGAATGCACAAGGATGAGGTGTACGTCACGGTACAGTGCACATAACTTGAAAATATATGCATTATTGTACCGGCCTATTGATATGTTTTATATTGTATTTGAGGGTGGTACCCCTCTGCTCTGATTTACCTTCGGACTTACGTTACGAGATCTGCTTCACGTGCTACCTCTATCTTTCAGATTGATTGTAGCGAGGGAGGACTCCTAATTCCCTTCCACGGCCTGGAGTATCTGGTGACCAATTATGAAGTGTTGGTTTGGAGACGAAACCCCAATCATTGTGCGAGCAGCCGTTGCTACCAGCCACCAGAATGTAATAATTATTGCCGTTTGTGTCCTTGACGGCCCGTACTATATCATGTATTTACTTATATAGTATAATATACACAAAATCTAAACAATTTAAAACTACATTTATTTACATTGGCGGAAGAAATTTCCAAACACCAAGAAGGGGTTGTGCGAAGTGGGTGGGCGTATTTCTGAAGATGACGTTGATTCAAATTTCCCGGTGGCGCTAGTAGCGGCCCCATGACTCTGCACATCACGTTTGTTTTAAATACGGCCTGTACTGTGCGAGAATGTGATGCTGGACGGAGTAACTATGAATGGGGCAAAAATGCCTTTACGAGAACGAAGATGCCAGTATCAACAGCGTGCCCGTACATTAGGGCTTTTCCTTCCGCGCTATTGCAGAACGACTTGGCAGGAATGTCTCCACTGTGCTTGCAGCAGTGGTCACGAGAAGGTATGTATGCAAGAAGACCAGACTCCGGACGTCCCCTTGGTACCAGCGAGAGGGTGGACCGCCTTATATGGCGTATGGCTGCGGCGCAGCTGAATACGTCTGCAGCAGCAATCCGAGCTGCAGTTGGCACCAGAGTGACACAACGAACTGTTCGAAATCGGTTACCTGAAGGACAGTTCCGAGCCAAATGCCATTCAGCGTGCATTTCACTTATCCCAAACCACCGCCGCCTGCGACTTCAGTGGTGTCAAACGAGAGTATATTGGAGAATAGAGTGGAGGTCCGTTGTATTTTCCGATGAAAGCCGGTTCTGAATTGGTGCCAGTGATGGCCGTCTGTTGCTTAGAAGGGGGCCAGGTGAGCACCTGCATTCCACCTGCCTGCTGCGTCGACACACTGGACCTACACCGGGAGTTATTGTCTGGGGAGCAATTCTCTATGACAGCAAGAGCATTTCATGGTTATCCCACGCACCCTGACTGCGTATGTGTACATCAGTCTAGTGAATGGATTATTCTACGTCTTGTGCTGCCATTCATTGCCGGGGGTGTTTTCCCCCATGCCGCCGATTAACGCAACGTGCTCTACGGCGTGTCGACATGTTGCCTTGGGCTCCTCGATCCAACTATCTGTCCCCAATCGAGCACGTATGGGATATCACTGGACGACAAGTCCAGCGTCATGCACAACCGTCCTTGTATTACCCGACCGAGTGCAACAAACATGGAATTCAGTTCCACAAAGTGACACTGGCACTCGGAAGGCACAATGCAAGCACGTTTGCATGGCTGCATTCAGCAGTCACCGGTGTTGAATGGATCAGTGTGACATATATTCGATGGCTTTTCTCGCACGGATATTAACCTCTAGTCTTGTACCTTTAATCAATAAAATATGTTACTTCGACGAACATCTTGCCAACATTTTCGTGTCCTACTTTCCTTACTTCATGGTGCTTGGTTATTTGTTTATTTATCGTGGAGCATTTAGTGTTGGGAGTGTCCGAGAATATATGCGTCTTGACTCATGACATGAGCGTCTGAATACAACAAAAATTTTCCAGTCTGTCAAGCACACAAAAATTTTAAAAAATCACTTAAATCATGCGGATATATGTACAGTATTCTGTATATTGCATGAACTAATCAATGATATAGAGTTAGGTGGTAACATGAACAAATTAGTTTATAAGATTTCAGCCATCATTGCTTTAACATAAAAATATAATTCAGTGGTAATTTAGACTGCTAAGGGTGGTGAGCTCTCTCGTACACTATTTCAGGACCGTGGTCATGGAGAAGGCATAGCATACTGTACAGCGGAGAGGGGATAGGATGCAGCGAGCGGTTTATTCCTACTGGAGTGGGATAACATAGTGTACCGTGCAGAGGAGATGGGACGTAGCGAGAGAGGTATTCCTACTGGATAGGGCATAGCTCATTGTACCGCGGAGATAGCATGCGATGCAGCGAGCGGTTTATTCCTACTGGAGAGGGGTAGCATACTGTACCGTGCAGAGGGGATACGATATAGCGAGGGGAGTATTCATAACGGACAGGGCATAGAATACTGCACCGCGCAGAGGGGATGGGATGTAGCGAGAGGAGTATTCTACTGGAGAACGCATAGCATACTGTAGACTATCGTGCAGACGGGATGGGACGTAGGGAGAGGAGTATCGCCACTGGAGAAGTCATAGCATACTGTACCGTGTAGAGGGGATGGGATGTAGTGAGAGGAGTACTCCTACTGGAGAGAGGACAGAATACTGTACCGCGGAGAGGGAATGGGATGTAGCGAGAGTAATATTCTTAATGGAGAAGGCATCCCATATTGTACCGCGAAGAGCGGTTGGGCAGTAGCGAGAAGAGTACTGCTCCTGGAGAGGGCATGGCATACTGTACCGCGGAGACGTACTATGAGGTAGCGAGAGGAGTATTCCTACTGCAGAGGGCATAGCATACTGTTGAGTGGAGAGGTGATGGGACGTAGCGAGAGTAGTATTCCCACTTGAGAGGGGATAGCATAATATACACTACCGTGGAGCTGGGCTGGGAGGTACTGAGAAGAGTATTCCTACTATAGAGGGCATGTCATACTGTAGACTACCGTGGAGAGGGGAAGAGACATAGCGAGAGGATTATTCCTACTGCAGAGGGCATAACATACTGTACCGTGGAGACAGGGTGGGTAGTAGCGAGAGAAGTATTCTTACTGGAGACGGCATAGCATACTGTACTGCTGAGGCGGGAAGGTACGTAGCGTTAGGAGCATTCTTCCTCTAGAGGGCATAGCATAGTGTACCGCGGAGACGGGAGGGATCGTAGCGAGAGAAGTTCCTTTCTGATGAGGGCGTAGCATACTGTACAGCGGAGAGGGGATGGGACGTAGCGAGTGAAGTATTCTTACTGGAGAGGGCATAACATACTGTACCGTGGAGACAGGGTGGGTCGTAGCGAGAGAAGTATTCTTACTGGAGACGGCATAGCATACTGTACTGCTGAGGCGGGAAGGGACGTAGCGTTAGGAGCATTCTTCATCTAGAGGGCATAGCATAGTCTACCGCGGAGACGGGAGGGATCGTAGCGAGAGAAGTTCCTTTCTGATGAGGGCGTAGCATACTGTACAGCCGAGAGGGGATGGGACGTAGCGAGTGAAGTATTCTTACTGGAGAGGGCATAGCATACTGCACCGTGGAGAGGAGAATGGTCGTGGCGAGAGGAGTACTGCTTCCGGAGAGGGCATAACATACTGTACAGTAGAGAGGGGATAGGGCGTAGCGAGAGGAGTATTCTTACTGGAGTGGGCGTAGCATTCTGTACTGCAGAGACGGGATAGGTCGTAGTGAGGGAAGTATTCTTACTGGAGACGGCGTAGCATATTGTACTGCTGAGGCGGGAAGGGACGTAGCGTTAGGAGCATTCTTCCTCTAGAAGGCATTGCATACTGTACCGCGGATAGGGGATAGGGCGTAGCGAGAGGAGTATTCTAACTGCAGTGGGCATAGCATAATGTACCGCGGAGAGGGGATGGGACGTAGCTGGTGAAGTATTCTTACTGGAGACGGCATAGCATAATGTAACGCGGAGAGTGGATGAGTCGTGGCGAGACAAGTACTGCTACCGGAGTGGGCATAGCATACTGTACCTTGGAGAGGGGGTGCGAGGTTGCGGGCGAATATTCCTACTGATGAGGGCATAGCATTCTGTACCGCGGCGACGGGATGGGACGTAGCGAGAGGAATATTCCTACTGGAGAGAGCATAACATACTGTACACTATCGTGGAGGAGGAACTGGCAGTAGGGGGAGAGATATTCCTACTGGAGGAGGGATAGCATTTTGCACCGCGGAGGGGGATGGGATGTAGCGAGTGGTGTTTTCCTATTGGAGAGGGCATACCATTTTGTACCGCGGAGAGGGGTTGGGATGTAGCGAGAGGAGATTTCCTATAGGAGAGGGCATGGTATACTCTACCGCGGAGAAGGGATGGGATTAAGCGAGAATGGAATTCTTACTGGTTAAGACGTAGCATACTATAGACTACCGTGAAGACGGGCTGGGACGGGGCGAGGGGTTATTCCTACTGCAGAGGGCATAGCGTACTGCTTACTACCGTGGAGAGGGGACGGAAGGTAGTAAGAGGGGCATTTCTACTGGAGGGGACATAACATAATGTTGGCTACCGCACAGAGGATGGAGGAAGTTGCGAGAGATGTACTAATACTGGAGAGGGCATAGCATACTATACCACGGAGAGGGGATGGGCAGTAGCGAGAGGAGTATTCCTAACGGAGAGGGCATAGCATACTGTACCACGGAGAAAGGATGGGCGGTAGCGAGAGGAGTATTCCTAACGGAGAGGGCATAGCATACTGTACCACGGAGAAAGGATGGGCGGTAGCGAGAGGAGTATTCCTACGGGAGACAGCACAACATACTGTACTGAAGGGAGGGGTTGGGGTGTAACGAGGGGAGTATTCGTACTGGAAAGGGCATAACATACTGTAGGCCACCGTTGGGACGGGCTGGGACGTAGGGAAGGATGATTCCTTCTGTAGATGACATAGCATACTGTTCCGCGGAGAGGGGATAAGACGTATCGAGAGGAGTATTCCTACTGGAGAATTCATAGCTTACTGTACCGCGGAGAGGGAATGGGACGTAGCGAGTGGAGTATTCCTACTTGACAGGGGATAGCATATTGTACACTACCATGGAGCTGGCCTGGGACGTAGCGAAATGAGTATTCCTCCTTGAAAAGGCATAGCATACTGTCCCGTGGAGAGGGGATGGGACTTAGCGAGCGGAGTATTGCTACGGGGGGAGCATAGCATACTGTACTGTGGAGAGCAGATGGGATGTAGGTAGAAGAGAATTCCTACTGTAGGGGGCATAGCATACTGTACCGCGGAGACGGGATGGGACGTTGCGAGAGGTGTATTCTTACTTGAGGGGACATATCATACAGAAGACTACGGTGGAGAGTTGACGGGACGTAGCGAGAGGAGTATTCCTAATGGAGAGGGCTAAACATAGTGTCCCGCTGATACAGGAGGGGACGTAGCGAGAGGAGTATTCTTACTGGAGATGGCTTAGCATAATGACCGTGGGGAGGGGATGGTACTTAGCTGGTGGAGTATTCCTCCTGCAGAGGTATGACATACTGTGCCGCGGATAGGGGAATTAGTGTAAGGAGGGGAGTATTCCTACCGGAGAGTTCATTGCATTCTGTACCACGGAGAGGGAATGGGCAATAGCGAGTGGAGTATTCCTACCGGAGAGGGCTTAGCATACTGTACCGCGGAGAGGGGATGGCTCTTATCGGGAGGGGTATTTCTCCTGGAGATGGTATGGCTCACTCTACCGCGGATAGCTGTAAGGACAGTCGCAAGGGGAGTATTCATACCGGATAGGGCATTGCATTCTGTACCGCGGAAAGGGAATGGGCACTAACGAGAGGAGTACTCCTACTGGAGAGAGGATAGAATACTGTACCGCGCAGAGGGAATGGGGTGTAGCGAGAGTAATATTCTTACTGGAGAAGGCATCCCATATTGTACCGCGAAGAGTGGATGGGCAGTAGCAAGGAGAGTATTGCTCCTGAAAAGGCCATGACATACTGTACCACGGAGACGAACTATGAGGTAGCGAGTAGTGTATTCCCACTGGAGAGGGCATAGCGCACTGTACCACGGAGAGTGTATAAGAAGTAGCGAGGGAAGTTTTCTTACTTTAGAGGACGTAGCATACTGTACCGCGGAGAGGGGATGGGTAGTATCGAGAGGAACATTCCTACTGGAGAGGGCATAGCATTATGTTACGCGGAGTCGGGATGGGACGTAACGAGAGGAGTATTCCTACTGGAGAGGGCATGGCATACTGTACCGCGGACAGGGGAATTAGTGTAGGGAGGGGAGTATTCCTACCGGAGAGTTCATTGCATTCTGTACCACGGAGAGGGAATGGGCAATAGCGAGAGGAGTATTCCTACTGGAGAGGGCATGGCATACTGTACCGCGGAGACGAGATGGGACGCAGCGAGAGGAGTATTCCTACTGGAGAGGACATAGCCTACTCTACTGTGGGAAGGGGATGGGCAGTAGCGAGAGGTGTCTTCCTACCGGAGACGGCGTAGCATAATGTACAGCGAAGAGGGGATGGGCAGTAGCTAGAGGAGTCTTCCTACCTCTAGCGTGGAGACTGGAGGGGAAGTAGCGAGGGGAGAATTGCTACTGAAGTGGGCATAGCATACTGTACCAAGGAGAGCAGATGGGAGGTATCGAGTGAAGTATTCCTACTGGAGAGGGCTAGGCTTACTGTACCCTGAAGACGGATGGGACGTAGCGAGGTGAATATTCATATTGAAGAGTGCATGGCATTCCGTACCACAGAGAGGTGATGGGACGTAGCGACAGGGGTGTTCTTACTGGAGAAGGCATAGCATACTGTACAGCAGAGAGGGGATGGGACGTAGCGACAGGAGTATTCCTACTGGAGAGGGCATAGCATACTGTACCGCGGAGACAGGATGGGCGGTAGCGAAAGGAGTATTCCTAAGGGAGAGGGCATAACATACTGTACCGCTTACCGGGCGAGTTGGCCGTGCGCGTTGAGGCACGCGGCTGTGAGCTTGCATCCGGGAGATAGTAGGTTCGAATCCCACTATCGGCAGCCCTGAAGATGGTTTTCCGTGGTTTCCCATTTTCACACCAGGCAAATGCTGGGGCTGTACCTTAATGAAGGCCACGGCCGCTTCCTTCCAACTCCTAGGCCTTTCCTATCCCATCGTCGCCATAAGACCTATCTGTGTCGGAACGACGTAAAGCCCCTAGCAAAAAAAAATACTGTACCGCAGGAAGGGGATTGGATGTAACGAGGGGAGTATTCCTACCGTGGAGGGCATAACATACTCTCGAGCAAAGTGTACAGCGCAGAGGGTTTGGAACGTAACGAGAGGCGTATTCCTACTGGAGAGGGCATAACATACTGTACCGCAGAGAGGGGATGGGCTGTAGCTAGTGAATTATTTCTACGGGAGAGAGCATAGCGTACTGTACCGCGGAGAGAATTAGGGACGAAGCGAGTGGATTATTAATACTGGGGAGGGCATAACATACTGCGCACTACCGTGGAGACGTTCTGGGAAGTAGCGGGTGGTTTATTCTTTTTGGAGAGGGCATAACGAACTGTACCGCGGAGAGGGGATGGGGTTAAGCTAGAGTGGAATTCTTACTGGTTAGGGCGTAGCATATTATAAACTACCGTGGAGATGGGCTGGGACGGAGCGAGCGGTTATTCCTACTGCAGAGGGAATAGCGTATTGCTTACTACCGCGGAGAGGGGACGGGAGGTAGTAAGAGGAGTATTTCTACTGGAGGGGACATAACATACTGTTGGCTACCACGCAGAGGATGGAGGACGTTGCGAGAGATGTATTAATACTGGAGAGGGCATAGCATACTGTACCACGGAGAGGGGATGGGCGGTAGCGAGAGGAGTATTCCTACCGGAGAGCGCATAATATACTGTGCCACGGAGAGGGTATGGGCGGTAGCGAGAGGGGTATTCCTGCTGGAGAGGGCATAACATACTGTAATGGAGGGAGGGGTTGGGATGTAAGGAGGGGAGTATTCGTACTGGGGAGGGTACAACATACTGTAGGCTACCGTTGAGACGGGCTGGGAAGTAGGGAGAAGATTATTCCTTCTGAAGAGGACATAGCATGCTGTTCCGCGGAGAGGGGATAAGGCGTATCGAGAGGTGTATTCCTACTGGAGGGCATAGCATACCGTATCGCGGATACGGGATAAGATGTTGCGGGAAGCGTATTCTTACTGGAGAGGATATAGCATACTGTAGCTCGGAGAGGGGATGGAAAGTAGTGAGAGGATATTCCGACGGGAGAGGGCATAGCATATTGTAGACTACCGCTGAGAGGGGACGGGACGTAGCAGTAGGAGTTTTCCTACTGGAGTGGGAATAGCATACTGTTGACTACCGTGGGGAGAGCATTGGACGTAGCGGGAGGTGTATTCCTACTCGAGAGGGCCTAGCATATTGTATCGCGCAGAGGGGTTGGGTCGTAGCGAGAGTTGTATTCTTACTGGAGAGAGCATAGCATACTGTACCGCAGTGAGGGGATGGGATGTAACGAGTGGAGTATTCCTACTGGAAAAGACATATCATACTGTAGGCTACCGAGGAGACTGGCTGGGACTTAGGGAGAGATTTTTTCCTCCTGGAGAAGGCATAGTATACTGCACCGCGGAGACGGAATATGACGTAGCGAGAGGAGTGTACAGTGAGGTACATCTCAATCCGCTCATTTACAATAACCGCCCTGTTAAACTCCTCTATTGATCAAAAGGTGAAACTGATACTACACGAACTTGGAACTTTAATCAGAAGATGTCACCACTGTAATATTAAGTAATTGTGTTGTTGTGAAGTTTCCTAAACTGATTGAATTTCTCCTGGTTTTGTTTGCTGTACATCAAGAAGTTTGGTCATGTTTCCACAGATGTCTCTCAAAAAACACTCTGTTCGTGTACTCTGGTGCTAGGTGTAAGAATTTATAACTTAAAGAAGTTTCATACTCCTAGGTGTTTCATAACTGAATCTTAGTTCATTTATTTTTGGGTTAGCAACACTTCCTTTTCTGTCCGCCAGTTTTGAATCTAGCCAGTCAAAAATTTCTGTAGTTTATTTTCAACCTATCACAGGCTTCTTGTTCGGTTTTGAGTGCAACTTTTGATTTTAACCAATGAAATTGAGAGAGTGTGTATGGATTAGCCTAGAATCTTCTTGAACCTTCCCTGAGGGTATATAAACTGCGGCTATTTATGTTTGCTTGTCAATTGATCTTCGTCTTTTTAAGTGTGCGTGTGTTAAAAGGCGGGAGGCGGGCGGCCTCTTCTTCGGTCAGCTGAACATCTATAAGGTAATGGCCACAAAAATTCCATCTCTCTTGCTACCTCGGCAGCTTTATTCGAGGGGAAGTTCCAAAACTTTAATTATGTAAAAATACTTTTCTACAATGTAACTTTTTCGGCTAATGTAAAAACTTCATAAAATCTTTAATTATAAATCGGGGAAAGAGAATGATTTACCCCCTTGAGCGCCCATTCATCTTGGTTTGAGGTGTCTGCGATTTAGCAACCTCCTTCCTGTAATGTACTACCGTTATTTCCAAGCGCGCCACCTCATTAATTTGGAAATAGCCCCCGTTTCCTCGGCCGGGAACCCCATAGGAGTTTAATTTCTTTCGTTATCTCGGTGCACAGTGTAGGCCTCCATTCAGGTTGTGTTCAAACGACTTATTTAACCTGTTCTTTTTCACAAAGGCACTGTAGGTTCGGTACTAGATACCCCTGTATAAATTATTCTCAATTTGTAAGTTGTGTCTTAAGATGCCAGAGATTGTAAGTTTTTGATGTTGCCTTGAGTAGGCTGGAAGAAACTGAGAGCTTTTAAGCTCTTTTAAAAGTTTTGTAAGAGTGAAGTGTGCCCTTGGAAGGCTAGATATTGTAATTTAGGGAGCAACTTCTCTTGGATTAAGGGATTTTTGCTCTTAATTAAACAATATCTCTTTCAATTGTAAATGTGTACCTTAGGGGCTTGCAGCACAGTATTCGTAAGGTCTAAATCTTGAATTTTCCAATTTTTGAAATTGTCTTTTTACCTGAAGATTCATTGTTATGTTCATTCAGTGAACAATTGTTAAGTTTGATGTTCTAAAAGAAATATAACCTGTTACAATTTTAATTCAATTCTTGATATTGTAGTTTGACCCATTCACCCTGGCACCTTCTTTAACTTCTTTCTGCTCCACGGGTGTCCCCGTAACAAGTGGTAGCAGAGTGTGGTTGAATTGATGTCAATTAAGCCCCATTGTCGGCTAGAATCGAAACCGATCCGAACTCTTAAGAATTTTTCTCGGTCGCTGGAATTTTTTTCCTAAATATGTAGTTTTCTAGCATCATGTCTGGCCCTCGTGAAGTCCTCCATCCCGGGTACTTGCGCAAGGAGGGTTCGATTTAGGTATTACTCACTAGAAATGTTCAATCTGGAGGCACGGTTGCGGCAGACACTGCCAAACTTAAAGAATCCCTAAAATTGCCTATTTGTATCCCAATTTTGGGAGAAAATGAAATTGATGAGGTTCTCTCCACTATCACTGACAATACCTCCGAATTAGCATCTGTAGTAAGTTTTCTTGAAGTTAGCGACCCATCTGCTAACCAACTTAAAAGAGTACAGGCTAGATTGTTTCATGCTGATAATAGGGCTAGCAACCTATAGTTAGAAGATAGTTAGAAGGAGGGTAGTAATTTAATTGACCATCTATCAGGAATGTCAGATAGAGTTAGTCAATTGTTGATCAGTGCAGCTGCTCCCAAAACCGATCAAGCCACTTTAATCAACTTGCCTGCTGAAGAGGATTCTTCCAAAGATGTAGAAAGTAGAAAATCTGTAGCAACTCAACAAACTACTGCCCCATTAGAAAATGAGCCTGATTGTCGTACGCAAATTCCACCTTTCTTTTTAAATAATGCTGTGGTAGAGACTTCTCAACCTTCTAGGCCGTTACCTATTATGTCACCTGGGTTTAGTAGTTTGTCTCATCCATTGGCTATGTTGCTTAGGGGAATTGCAAAATTTTCAGTAAACTCCACTAACGGAGTAATATAATTTCTCAGGTTCTTGTTGAATTTCAAGATCAAGCTCTAGAGTTTTCTCACTCTTATTACCAAATCCTTCAAATTATTTACCCTTACTCTATAGGTGTCCTCTGACAAAATAGTTAAAGCAATAGCTGAGCAATCTTCCATAAAAGACTTCAACGCCCATCTGCTGGCTAACTTCATTCCGGCTCGAGCCATGTCGGCCTAAATTCAAAAACACTACTACACAGTACAGCGACTGGATGAAAATCTCGCAGACTTTATCCAGGACATTAAGTTCTACACCAGGGTATTCGCTCTTCATTTCCCTGAAGATCACATTGTGTACACGATTGTGGAAAGCATTTCACCGCCCTATATGTCGTATTTGTGTTTCGCATCGCGCCCTCAAAGCTTTTCTGAATTAGAGGGTATGGTGATCTCAGCCTAAGGGGCGAGGTATGCCGACACCTTACGAGTTGCGAAGGAACCCCCTCCACCTTCTAATAGTTTTCAACCTTCACCTCACCGAACTATCACCAGTCGTAAATGCTACGCTTGTGGGTCGACGAAACAGCTACGTAACAAGTGACCAATGATAAAATCGAGTAGGACAAAGAATGGAGCAGGGTCATCTCAAGGATGTTTCGTATGCGGATCGTTTACCCACTTCGCCAAGAATAGCCCTAATGTCAATAGCACCCCCTCCTGCTCAACTTCTGGTGCAACCGCTGCAAAATCCAATAATACAAATTGACTAGTATCATCGGCTGAGTCGGCATGTTCATCTTCCCAAGACTCAGCCCCTGTTAAACCCAGCGAAAGACCTGGTAAGGACAAAGGTTCTTCTAATCTATCGTTCGAAGGCCCGAAAGAATGCCTCAGAATTGCGGCGAAGACCCCCGCACTTGTACCATTTCTTAAAATTTAATTCAATAGTGAACCCGCCACTGCTCTATAAGACTCTGGGAGTGTTAGTTCTATTATTTCGGCTGAATGGTATCCTAAATTAAAGTCTGTCTGTTAGTTTTCTGATTACTGTTCGTCCTTAGTCCAATGCGTTTCGGCTAATTCCTCTCCATTAGAAATTTTTGGTTTCATCTTTGCCAACATTCGTATTTCTAAATTCACCTCGAAAATAAAATTGTTTGTGGCTAAACAAGTTGTCGTGCCCTGTAATTTTGGGAGCTGATTTCATGTCTTCTACTGGTCTGCTGCTCGACATTCAGAGCAAGTCGTGCACCTTCAAATTTGCTAAAGATTGTAAAATTCCGCTGCTAAAATATAATTCTGTGTTTTGTTCTTCGGTTTCACCTACCCAGGATGAGATGTTGTTAGACCTTAGACATCTACCTGTGGAACAGGCTGAAAGTATTCGTAAATTGTGTCAGTCGTTTCCTGATGTATTCTCTGATACTCTTGATGTTACTGACCTAATAGAATACAAGATTGAGGTCACGGATTCTATTCCATTTAGATTAACGCCTTATAGGCTATCTCCACCTAAAATGAAGGCTCTTAGGGAAATCATCGATCAAATGCTAAAAGATGGAATTATTCGATCCTCTAAGTCGGCGTATCCATCGCCCATTTTTCTGGTGCCGAAACCCCAAGATGGTTTCAGACCTGTGATTGACTATAGGGCTTTAAATCGGAAGGTGGTTTTACAACCTGAGCCTCTTCCCAACCTTCATTCTAATCTTTCATGGCTCGGAAAACCAAGTCCTTTGTCATCTTAGACCTTAATCAGGCGTTCAACGAGATCCCTCTTTGTGAAGAATCGAAACATCTAACTGCTTTTGCCACGGATTGGAACTTGTATTGTATAAACGCGAGCCTTTCGGGCTCCCCACGGAGGCAGCTGTGCTCACTAGACTGCTAGATAGGGTCTTCTGCGCCATAAAATTTGAACACTTTTATCACTATCTGGATGATGTCGTCGTATTTTCTGAGACTTTTGAAGAACGCCTAGATCGTCTAAAGGAGGTACTCAATCGCCTTCGTAAAGCTGGGCTGACTGTCAAATTATCCAAGGTAGCCTTTGCTAAGCCTTCCATATCATTCCTAGGGCATATTGTGTCGCCCGACGGTGTTTTTATTGATCATTCCAGAACACAGGCCATCCGTGATTTCAAACCTCCTAAGGACATCAAAAGTATTGCCAGGTTCATCGGTATGGTGAATTTCTTCAAGAAATTTAGTCCTAACTTCTCTAACAGAGTGGCGCCCTTGAACTTACTCCGTAGGAAAGACTTCAAATTTGAGTGGGGACCGTCTAAACAAACCGCTTTTGAAGGTCTTAAACTAGCTCTCAGCAACGCCCCTCTCCTTGCTATGCCTGACTTTTCGAAGAAATTCATCGTTCAAACGGCGGTGGCTGCTGTGCTTCTTCAGGAAACTGAACTTGAAATGCGACCCATCGCCTAAGCGTCCAGGACATTATCGGCCCAAAGGGCCAAATATTACATCTATGAACTTGTGGGTTTGGCAGTTTTATTTGCACTAGAGAAGTTCCGACTCTATCTGCAACATGTTAAGTTCGACCTAGAAGCACATAACCAAGCCTGGAGTTGCGTCTTAGCTAGGCCGCGTCGTACTGGTCGTATAGGTTGTTGGACCATCAGGATTTCTGCCTTCCAGTTTGATGTTAGGCATATCAGAGGATCTGAAAATGTTGTTGCAGGTGGACTAAGCCGCATGTTTGCACATGATGTGGAGACCACCGAACAGGAAGATAGTTCTTCTCTTCCCACGCCCATACCTTCGGGTACTAATGCCATTCTAACTGATGCCAAAATATCAACGTGAAGATCCAGTGCTGGATCCTATTACGGAAACCCTTTGTTCTGGGGAACATATCGTCCCTTAGGTATTGAGAAACAGGGTTTTGTATTGCCAGTTGAGGCATGACCAAAAATGAAAGTAATGGTTCCAGCTGTGCTTGTACCTATGATCTTCAAGTACTATCATGAGACAATATTATTGGGGCATTTACGCATCTTCAAAACTCGGGAAATGATCCGAGAGTTGTTCATTTGGAAAGGTATGGACGGCGAGATTCGAGAATTGGTAAAAGCTTGTAAATCTTGCTTGCCTAGGAAGCCCACTTTGTCCACTGCTCTATTATCTTCTCAGCAAGCGTCGCGCTCCGTGGAGCGCCTTTACAAGGGGTATATAGACTACGTCGGACCCTTCCCCCAATCAAAGGGGAACGCCAATAAATTCATCCTAGTGTGTGTAGATGTTTCACTAGATTATCCTGTTTATTTCCGACTAAGCTGGCAACCTCTCAGTCCACTATTCCTTGTTTAAATACCATATTTGCTTCTTTTGGCACCTGTCAATATATTGATTCCTACAATGCTAAGGCATTCACACAACTTATTCCGTATATTCTGTTTTGATCTGTCTATATCACACGTAACTACTTCGGTGTATTATCTCAACCATCTCTGGCTGAGCGGGTCAATCGTAATAAAAGATCTGCTCTAATCGCATTTCATCATGAAGATCATTCCAGGTGGGATACTTCCCTGCACTGGCTGGTGTTCGCTCACAATTCGGCGGTTCATGAGACACACAAGCTCACAACAGCTGCTCTTATGTTTAAATTTGTTCCTAACACGCCGCTCTCTAACCTTTGGTCACTTAATGATGTATTACCAGAGACAACAGATCCCGATAATATTAGAGAACTATGGAAGAAGGCTAATCACAACCTGATGTTTTCCCATGAAAAGGTTAGGGAACGATATGATCGTGGACAGAGGTCCACCAATTAAAAAATCGGAGATCAAGTCATGGTTAGTGACTTTGTTCCCGCGGGCAAGCTTGCCCCCAGATTTCATAGCCCGTGCATTATATTAAATTTTATGACGCCAGTTACATTATTAGTAAGCAATCCAGCCACAAGGAGGATCTTTAGGGGTCACCTCTCCCAGTTGAAACCTATATAATTGCATTGCTATTTTCGTTAGCCGCTCACTTTGGCAGGAGTAGAAGTTTATATGTCTTGAATTCTTTAATTAGAGGCCTTCTGCCCCAATTGTTTTATTTAACTATGTATATGACGTGTTATATACGATCTTGCCCTCTGCTTTTCCTGCTGTCGATTCCTAGGTGGCCATAACTAAGCCCTCATCTCCTGCATCACCGCACTATTGACACTCAATCACCTTCCACGCAGCCCGCCCCTCTGCATCACCAATAAAAATCGTACTCTAAACTCTTCTCTGTAGCCAAGATCTTACAGTTTCAGTGCCTCCTCAACTGTCTCCCGCCGTACTGTAACATCTTGGGGGGGGGGCACGGGAGAGGAGAAAGGGCCCACTTTGCTCTATACTGGTAATAACGAAAATTGGTGTTTGGCATTTCTTAGAGGGAGGTCCGTTTACTGCCTGCCGGGGCGGGATAAAGGGAGTGGCAGTATGGTTGCCATGGAAACGAGAGTGGGACGACTGCGGTTGCCATGGAGATAAAATTTTTGGGCAGCTCGTCTTGCTGGGAGTTGCCAAACCTCTCACTTCACTTGTGAGTTAGATATTGTCGCAAGCAGTTCAGTGTGAGTGTCATTCTACTTCTGTGTTGTGGCCGATAGTAAGTTTCTAATTGTATTTTAAACACTAGTTACGTGCGTAAGTACAATAATTGTATTTTAATTTATATTTCGAGTACGATGGAACGCTCCAGGTACTCTACCGCTGGGTGGTGTGGAAAAGAGTACACATGATTTATGACCCACGTCCTCTCCGCGCACCCTTTTCCCCTTGAACTCACTTTTTAATATTTGTTTACGTCCTGTACTTATGCCAATAAGGTGTACAGAGACAAAGTATAGGACAAAGGGCATGTTGAAGGATTTGTCAGGCTATAGGTACCACCCCTGTTAAGGAATAATAATGTTATTGCTTTTACGTTCTGTAGCACTTTCAAATACCACCGGACTGAACCAGGATCGAACCTGCTAAGTTGGGATCAGAAGGCCAGCTCTCTACTGTCTGAGCTTATCAGGCCAGTCCCTGTTAAAAATAACGCAACATGAGACCAAGTCAGTCAAAGTCACAGCAAAATTTGTCCCATTTGCGATCACTCCCATTACAGTAGAAAACAAGTATGTGAAGAAAGACCTGTTCATGTCACAGCGGTCAGAAAGAAGGAGGGAACAAGTGAGCCGGAAGCGAGGGGTAAGAGAATGTAGAAAGGAATGTTGGAATGTGGCAACATCGTGAAATGGCACGTGCAATGCTCCTCCCTCGAACCTTACCTGTCAGACGCCAAGTTTAGTTAAGTTTAGTATAGCAAGGCCTCCTTCTGAACGGCGCGCCGGAGTCCATCTTCCCGGCAAAGGCTGAAGTGCGGTGACCCTACAGCCAACTCATTTGGGGACTGCACATATATACCTAATCTGCGGCAACCATCGCCACGACTACACCACCTCTCATAGTAGCGGGAGAGGTGTATCTGAGGGTACTTGGGGGTCCGGGCGTTTCATATTCCTAGGTTTCCCATAACTGAAACTATGTTCATTTATTTTTGGGCTGGCAGCACTTCCTTTTCTTTCCGCCAGTTTTGAATGTAGCCAATCAAAAATTTCTGTAATTTATTTTCAACCTATCACAGGCTTCTTGTTCGATTTTGAGTGTTATTTTTGAGTTTAACCAATAAATTGAACGGGTGTGTATGGATTAGCCCAGAATCCTCTCGAACCTTCCCTGAGTGTATATAAACTGCGGCTTTTCATGTTTCCTTTCAAATTGATCGCCCTCTTTATAAGTGTGTGTGTGTTAATGCAGGAGGCTGGGCGCCTCTTCTTCGGTCAGCAGAACATCTATAAGGTAATGGCCGTGGAAATTCTATCCTTCTTGCTACCTCCGCAGCTTTATTCGAGGGTATGGTCCGAATCTATAATTACGTAACAATACTTTTCTAAAATGTAACTTTTATTTCGGCTGGTGTAAAAACTTAATAAAATCTTTAATTGTAAATCAGGGATAGAGAGTGAGTTACCCTCTCGAGCGCCCCTTCATCTTGGTTTGAGGTGTCTTCGATTTAGCAACCTTTTTCCTGTAATATATTACCGTTATTTCCATGCGCGCCACCTCAAGTAGTTTGGAAATATCCCCAGTTTCATCGACCGAGAGCCCCGTAGGATATTAATTTTTTCATTATCACGGAGCGCAGGGTACGTCGCCATTCCTGTTGTGTTCGGGCCGGTTATTTAACCTGTTCTTTTTCGCAAAGGCCCTGTAGGTTACGTACTAGATACCCCTGTATAAATTATTTTAAATTTGTAAGTTGTGCCTTGAGAGACCAGAGATTGTAAGTTTTCGATGTTGCCTTGAGTAGGCTGAAAGAAACTGAGAGCCTGTAAGCTCTTTTCAAACATTTTTTAGAGAGAAGTGTGCCTCTGGAAGGCTAGATATTGTAATTTAGGGAGCATGCGCTCTTGGATTAGGGGATTTCTGCCCTTAACTAAACAATACCACTTCCAGTTGTAAATTTTTATCTTAGGGGCTTGCAGCCCAGAATTGTTAAGGTCTAAATCTTGGATTTTCCCATCTTTGGAATTGTCATTTTACCTGATGTTTCATTGTTATGTTCATTCAGTGAACAATTGTTAAGTTTGAAGTTCTAAAAGAAATATAAACTTTTACAATTTTAATTCAATTCCTAATATTTTAGTTAGACCCATTCACCCCGGCACCTTCTTTACCCTCTTTCTGCTCCACGGGTATCCCCGTAACAACGAGTATTCTTACTGGAGAAGGCATAGCATACTGTACCTCGGAGACGGGCTGGAACGCAGCGAGTGGTATATTCCTACTGGAGAGTGCATAGCATACTGCACCGCGGAGAAGGGTAAGGCATAACAAGGGGAGTATTCTCACTGGAGAGGCCATAGCATAGTGCACGGCGGAGATAGGATGGGCAGTAGCGATAGGACCATTCCTACCGGAGAGGGCCTAGCATACTGTACCGCGGAGTGGGATAGTTTGTAACGAGGGGAGTATTCCTCTTAGAGAGGGCATAGCATACTGCACCGTGGAGAGGGGATGGGAAGTAGCGAAAGGAGTATTGCTACTGGAGAGGGATCTCCAATTCGCCATATCCCGCGCTATCCTCCACGTCAGTAGACTTGTTTGGTGGAGATATAACAGACGCTCTATCCTGTTCTATCTTCCAGGCTTTTAGACTGTTTTGATACAGATCTCCACGTCACCATATCCTGTGCTACACTCCTGGTCTGTGGACTATTTTGAAGAGAACTAACGGATGCAAAATCCTGTGCTCTCCTCCAGGTCCGTAGACATGTTTGATATAGATCTTCATGTCACCATATCCGTTGCTATCCTCCTGGCCTGGAGGCAGTCTTGGTAGATATATAACAGATGTACTATCGTTTGCTATCCTCCAGGTCTGTGTACTGCTTTGGTAGAGATATAACATATATTTTGTGCTGCCTTTTCTCTAGACTTGTTTGATTCAGATCTCCATGTTACCATATCCTGTGATATCCTCCACCTCTGCAGGCTGGTTTTATAGATATAACTAATGCTCCTGGAGGCAGGCTTTGTAGATATATAACAGATGTACTATCGTTTGCTATCCTCCAGGTCTGTGTACGGCTTTTGTAGAGATGTAACAGATATATTGTGCTACCCTGTCTCTAGACTGGTTTGATACAGATCTCCATGTGACCATATCCTGTGCTACTCTCCAGGTCCACAGTATACCAGGAAAAGTTGTTGGGCAGGAGCATGGGAAGGATCTCAGGTTGTGTACGGTCTTAATGGAGCAGGTACAGAGAAGGAAGATTTCGCGGGGCGAATAATAGATGGTATTACAATTTTTGATAAGTTTTATTAATGATTTGAAGAAAATCACCCTGCTCACCCCCTCCACAATTGTAAATGTTGTTAAGATTGAACAAAATACACTCTTCGTTCTACACATCCAGGCGATGTTCGTAAAATGTCCAGAATGAATAATAGGTTTGAATAATTTCAATTACACACACCCTAAAGTTCAACGAAGTTTTCACTCATGGATTCAAATTAACTAATATTCTAAACAAAAACTTAGTTCATAAACCTTCATTCAAATCACTCTGACTGACCAAGATTTTAGAGTTCAAAAGAAAAATTAAATCTCCAAATCACTTCTGTGCAAGCCTAGAGTCTGTCTAAATCATAATAAATTAAACATAATTTCAAAAAACTTGCTTCAGAAATCCCTCAGTCCAATTAAATGTTAATGTTCCGCGGTTACCCCTGGGGCAGAAAGAGATTAAAGAAGGTGCCCGGGTGAAGGGGATCATCTACAATACCATAATCAATTTAAAACTTGAACTGAAGGTTATACTTCTTCAAAAACAACAACTCGACAAATTTTCACGTAACAACATGTCAGGTACAAAAGCAACCTTGA
Source organism: Anabrus simplex (assembly GCF_040414725.1). NCBI lineage: Eukaryota > Metazoa > Arthropoda > Insecta > Orthoptera > Tettigoniidae > Anabrus > Anabrus simplex. Next base: position 104,058,941 of record NC_090276.1, on the reverse strand, counting down.
AACAAGACAAGGAAGATCCAAGATAGTGAATTTTACAGATTATGGGCTTCAAGCCCCTAGTTTTACAATTTCCGAGATACCGGATCCACTTTACAAGACTTTCATTAAAAACAAGGAATTATTTAGTTAAGGGCATAACTCCCATCATTCAAGAGCACTTGCTCCAAAATACAATATCTAGCCTTCCAGAGGCACTCGTTAATCTTACAAAAACTTTGAAAAAGAGCAAACAGGCTTTCAGTTCCTTACTGCCCACTCAAGGCAACACTACATTAAAATTTACAATCTAAGGCCTCACAAGCCGCCATTTACAAATTGAACTTACTTTTACAGGGGTATTTAATACCCAACCTACCGGGCCTTCATGGAAAAAGAACAGGTTATACAACTGGCCCAAACACAACATGAATGGAGGCGTACACTACGCTCCAAGAACACTTAAAAACCTACAGGGCTCCAGGCCGATGAAACAGGGGCTATTCCCAAACCACTGAGGTGGCTCGCTTATAAATTACTGTAATCCATTACATAAAGGTTGCAAAATCGCAGAAACCTCAATCCAAGATGAAGGGGAGTTCGAGAGGGAAACTCACTCTCTATCCCCAATTTACAATTAAAGATTTTATGAAGTTTCTACATTAGCCAAAAGTAAAAGTAACATTTTAATAATAATAATGTTATTTGCTTTACGTCCCACTAACTACTTTTACGGTTTTCGGAGACAAAAGTAACATTTTAGAAAAGTAGGTTACATAGTAAAGATTCGGACCTTCCCCTCGAATAAAGCTGCGGAGTGTGCCGTTACATTGCCAAACACCACAACAACAACCATAACGGCCAGCCCAAGGTATGAACTAGCAGTTACACAACTGCACCAGTTCGTAAGAAATAAGTGGAAGCTCAATCAGACACTATGCACTCCTTACAACAACAAGAGAACAAGAAAAACTTACCTTAACAAGTGGAGAAGTGTCACAACAAACCGTGGATAATTTTAAGTAACCACTGTACTGGACATCAGAACACCAAAAAGTGAAAGAAAGAACAACAACATACCTTTAAGAAGGTAAAATAATTTAATCTTCATACCCAAAGTAGATCAACCTTTTTTTAAATATAAAAATAAAATTAAATAAAACCGTCCATAGAAGAGAAAAACAATCAATAATATAAGGTAATTAACAACTGAGGAAAACTCCTGAAAAACTGAGGTCGGCCAACCCAAAATAAGTGTAAAAGGTACATGACTACATGATAATTACTCTAAGTGAGTAGTGCCTTTGGGGTGCTTTTCAAAGGGTGACCTTCAAAGTACAAGTTTTCTCTTCATTTACTCTTACTTTCATTTAACTTATTATAATCGTCCGGATAGTGTGATCATGGAACTTTCGCAAGGGGATCAGGGTAATTACGTCTCGAGTGACATAAACACAAGTAGAATAAACAGAAGTTAAGGCAGCCGAACAAACACAAACCGGGAAAATATCAAGTCAAGAAAGTTTGGATAAAGTGTTAAAGTCACACAGACACCAAAATAAAATATTTACTAAAGCGTCAGTATCCCAAAAACAACCACTACCATCACTACAGAGTAGCCATGGTAACCAACATACGCCATCAAGAGTTAGCAATGACCAATCACAAAGCATAAGCATAATAATGGTCGAAACATAAGGAACCCGGAAATTCCAAAACTCATTTATATTTTACAAGAAAAAATAAAAGGAAAAGCAGGAATAAAATGAAAAGAGACCCAAACTTAATTTCTGATAGCCTGGAGAAAACTCACATGGTCCTAAAACCTTTCCAAGAGGTAGAGTTCCTTTGAAGTACATATAGAGGAGATACGCCTCATCTCCCAAAACTCCACATTCATAATAATCATAACTTTTCATAATTTCCCAAACTAGATTAAACGTAATACACCTTCATACCACACATATCCAGATCATTAGGATATGTATACTATATATATATATAAATTTTTACAGAGGAAACCCGAAAACTTGAACAGTTACTGCCTTTTAAATTTTTGAACCAACAATTAGCATTATGGCTTTTTCAAAGGTCTTAAACACACGAAAGTTCTAGAAGAGGGCATGTTTTCCAAAACATCATGCCGGTCTCCGGCGACTAAGTTCAATTTAAGTGAAGAAGAAACTTACAGTTGCAGAATCAGGCTTGTAGTAACATCAAAGTGTCAGTTGCTCCATACTCACGTAATGATATCACAAAATATTGCATTTACTGAAGAAAGGAGGACGGTCTTCAAAATTTAAAAATTAAACCTTTAAGAATGGCAGAAAGCCATCGCACTAATATATTATGTCGGATCCATAATGTGCGCTAAGGCCAAAAGCCGGAGCGAGTGAGTAGCATGTCCTTCCTCCATCATGGTCAAGCTTCTTCTCATTTCATAATGGCCGATTACTCCCGCTGGAAGAGAGCAGTTCAACAAGATGGCGAGGAGCTCCCTGATTGGTCGGAGGCGAGGTCACGTTTCGACCACACTATAACAGATGGCAGCACACAGCAGAATGAGAGTTAAGTATCGAGAGCAAGTCCCAGAGAATAAATTAATTACTTAAGAAATATGATGGTTTACAAGTAGGAGAAATCCAAGTTGAGAATATACGCGTGACACTGTTTTCTACGGCTAATTGGCCAAATCAAAACCGTTCCTTAGGAAAGCAGTTTTAAATCCGTAACTGTCTCAGGAGGTAGCAAGAAAAATAAAATTTACGTGGCCATTGCCTTATAGATGTTCTGCTGACCGAAGAAAGAGGCGGCTCCGCCTCCTGCCTTAACCCACACACTTAGAAAGACGACGATCAATTGGCCAGGAAACATGAAAAGCCGCAACTTATATACCCTCAGGGAAGGTTCGAGAGAATTCAAGACTAATCCAGACCCCCTCTCAAATTTTATTGGTGAATACAAAGTGAACAAGAAATGCGGGATTGGGTGAAAATTAATTAGAAAATTTTTGATTGTCTAGATTCCAAACTGGCGGAAAGAAAAAGAAATATTGCCAACCCAAAAATAAATGAACATGGATTCAGTTATGAAAAACCTAAGAATTAAAAAAATTAAGTTATAAAATATTTCACCTTTAGGTAGCAGGTAGGGACCCTCTTCGGAGGTAGCCCTGCCCAGGGATTGGCGTCCCTGCCTATGTGAGTCCCAGAGCACACTGACCCGGTGTGTAGCATCTGGTAAGGGTCCCAGCTCAGGGTTACGAGTGAAGCCCTCAACGGAATCTACAGCAGAGAAGATGGACTTCTGAATGGTGGAGATTGCGGAAGAGGCAGCCCAGTGCTTAGGGAATAATATAAGTACACTTGGCATCAGCAGCGTCTGTTTCACATGTCAGGGGCGGCTGCAAGGGCGTCTGTTCCCCATGTAAGGGGCGGCCTAAATAATTGCTGGCAGTAGCTCTAAAATGCCTTTGGGAGTGGCGACCCCATTGTAATCAACGCTCCTGAATAAGATTCGGAGTGGCCAACCCTGAAGGCATTTAGTCTTCACCCCTAGTAAATTTCTTTACTAGTTCGCATACGATGATAAACAACGACGCAGATGTCACTACCCCAGGGAGTATCCAATCTCCCGTCACCAATGGTGGCGCATTCAGGCCTTCGGATTCTGGGGAGCCTGACCTCATCGTGCGGGGAAAGTCGGAGTTCCCCAATATCACCAACCTATTGAGACCCAAAACTGTCACACACGTTGGAACCATCAATATTCAAACCCTCTGTAAGACCGGAAAACTCTAGCAATTGACGGACATCCTGGATAAACGCAAAATTGCAATAACAGCAGTCCAAGAAACCCGATTTACTGATGATGTGGCATTTGAGTCAGAAGGTTAAATAGAGTAATCAAGGGGAAACCAGCATCTAAGAACACACATGGCTCCAGCGTTTTTGGTACAGCTTTTTTAGTACGACGTGATATAATGGATTCTGTCATCGGATTTACATCAGCTAGTGAACGCATCTCTGTGTTATCTCTAAGATGTGGCAACAAGGGATACTCTATTGTAAATGCACATGCTCCAGTTAATGATGACAATAAGAAGAACCCTGAAAAGGACGAAAGTTTCTGGCAGATGCTAGAAGACGAGATCGGTAAGATCCCCGGTCACCATGTCAAAATACTCGTAGGTGACTTCAACGCTCAACTGGGAAACGAACGACAGTACCAAGATATACTGGGGCCTTACACAGCACATAGACGAACAAACACCAACGGCAAGCGCTTAATTGAACTGTGTAGATTACATCAGTTGAAGATCATGTCCACAGTTTTCCCCAGAAAGCCAAAATATCAGACCACCTGGCAATCACCGAACGCAGCTATAGGATCATTTCAAATCGATCATGTTGCAATCAGTGTAAAATGCAGGAAAGAGATCATGAATGTCAGAGTTCGTAAAGGATGGAATGTTGATTCTGACCATTTCTTCACACAAATAAAGACCAGATTACTGCCAAAACGAAATATACCTTCTACCACAGTTCCACCAAGGATTGATCCCCAATTCCTGTCGGAGAATAAAGAACGTTTTGCAACCGACATCTTGCAAAAAGATATGAAAGACTGGAACCAACTGAAGTCCACCATATGCGAAACGACCAATAACCTCGGACAACCTCGAAGGAAGAGACGACATAGATGGTGGAATACTGAATGCGATCTTGCAGTTGATGAGCGTGCCGCAGCGTGGACGAAGTGGTACTCGACTAAACGAAAGGAAGATTGGGAGAATTTCAGAATGATGCGGAAACTGTCGAGTAAGACCATCAGACGTGTGAAAAGATCTTACTATCGGTCAAGACTGGAGAAGTTAGATGAAGAATTCAAAATGTACAACACCAGAAACTTTTATCGGGCCTTCAAAGAGGAACTTTCAGGTTATAAACCACAATGTCTTCACTTTAAGAATACAGACGGGGAGTTGGTCACCTGCAACAGCCAGAACGTGGAACTTTTGGCAAACTACTTTGAGCAGCTGCTCAATTGCGAAGAGCCCACGGAAAGATTACCTGTTGAAGATCCTCCAGAGATACACCTCCCATCTAACCCACCAACAATGCAGCAAGTTGCTAATGCCATCGGACATCTTAAGAACTGCAAAGCACCCGGGGAAGATGGCATCATTGCGGAAGCTCTAAAAGCAGGTGGAAATAAGATCACAGAGGCCATACACCAGATCTTGATCGATTGCTGGGAGACTGGCAGGATCCCTGATGACTGGAAATCAGCTACGACGCTGACATAAAAAAGGTGACCACAGTGATGTCAACAACTACCGAGGGATATCTCTGCTGTCAGTAGCATACAAAGTGCTGTCAAGGATTTTACTGGACAATGTAGAAAGCCAATGTGATCGAACGATTGGTGAATATCAAGGAGGATTTCGGCGGGGACGGTCTTGTACCGAGCAGATCTTCAACCTAAAAACCATTCTCCAACTAAAACAAGTAAGGAGTATGCACATCGCTGTGGTTTTCGTCGACTTTAAAAAAGCTTATGATTCCATCGACCGCCAGACACTCTTCTCCGTACTGCAAGAACGAGGTGTTGATTACAACACACGCACCCTCATCCAACAGACTCTTACGGATACAGCATCTAAGGTGAAGTTCAGGGGAGAACTATCTCGGACTTTCAAGATAAAAACTGGAGTACGGCAGGGTGATGGCCTCTCACTCATTCTGTTTAATCTAGTGCTTGATAAAGTCATCAAGAACTGGGAATGTACACTGAGGAATCTAGAAATCAAACCAGTTGCCATTGGAGCCGGGACTCGAAAGATTGAGATCAGGTGCCTAGCATTCGCAGATGACATTGCAATCCTAACCAACAACTCTAAGGATGCTGTCATTGCTATTGAAGCCCTGCACGAGATAGCGGTGAAGGCTGGATTACACATATCGTATGACAAAACTAAGTACTTTGAGACTCGGCATCCCGGTAACCCCCCTTTGACGACCATACATGGAACGATTGGGAAAGTCAATCGCTTCCGCTATCTTGGTGAATGGGTCCACCCCAATGGTAGAGACGGTACATCCATCCTAGAAAGGTGTAACAAACTCAATGCAGCGTACCAACTATCCCACAACCATTATAATAAGAGGTGCATTTCGAAAAATGCTAAGATCTGTCATTACAAAACTGTTGTCAGACCACAGTTTTTGTACGCCTCAGAGAACCTCCTGATGAACAAAAAAGGCACCATGGATGATCTAGAGAGAGCCGAAAGACGTATCCTCAGGAAAATTCATGGACCGAGATTGCTCCTAGATGGAACCTACAGACTTAAATCGAACTCTGAGCTGTATCGACAGTTAGAATCAGCCAATACCAGCATGCGACGTAGGAGGCTTAAGTTCTATGGACACCTACAACGAATGGACAGCAACAGGCTTACCAAGAAGATCTTTCCTTTGGTTAAAAGCTACAAGACTGGAAGCTTGTGGCTTAATGAAGTACAGAAGGACTTGGATTCGGCTGGGATTTCAGATATTGATATAGAAGATCGTTCCAAATTTTGTGCTATGGTACAGTCTTGGACTCCACCACCTAGAGTTCCTAGAAGTCGGAAGCCCCTTTCACAGGAGAGAAAGGAGAAATTATCAGCAGGGCTCAAGAGATATTGGGAACAAAGAAGAGCATCGAGGAAGCACTAGTCACCAGCGCTCCTTAGTGGGCTTAAATCAATAATAATAATAATAATAATCTTTCACCTTGCACCAGAGTGCATGACCATAGTTTTGGGTAGCGTCAACTGTGAAAAAAGTCCAAATTTCTCGAAGAATGGCAAACAAAACAGAGAGAAATTCAATCAGTTTGTGAAACTACCCAGTAACAAAATTACATAATATTTCAGTAGTGACATCTTCTGATTAAATTCTAAGTTAATTTTGTATAATTTTCCACTTTTGTTCGATAGAGGAGTTTCCTAAGGCGCTGATTTTGAATGCGCGGATTAGAGGTGTACCTCCCGGTACAAACCTCCCCCCCTCAAAAATTCCTTGCTAGGGGTGGTACAGAGAATTTTTGAGAAAACATTTTCAGTTTCAGTTGAAAACTTTGTAGAAACAGATTTAAGATGTCCTTGTGGTCATAGAAGTTCATTACATGCTGATTAGATTAGATAGCAAAACATACCGCCGCTGCCGATACCCAGCTGAGGTCGCTCGGATCCCCCGAGTACCCTCAGAAATACCCCTCCCGCTACTATGAGAGGGGTAGTCGTGGTGACGGTCGCCGCAGATGAGATGTATATTTGCAGTCCCCCGATGGATTGGCGGTAGGGTCACCCCACTCCAGCCTTTGCCGGGAAGATGGACTCCGGCGCACCGTTCAGAAGGAGGCGTTACTAGAGTGAAGTGCGCCCTTCCTCCTCTCCCGTGTCCCTGACAATATGTTACAGTACGGCGACAGACAGCTGAGGGGGCACTGAAATAGTAAGATCTTGGAGACAGAGAAGAGTTGTTGGAGACTTGAGAGTACAACCTTTATTGGTGATGGCCACAAGCGACTTGACAGCGGGCAAAATAGAGGGGAAGACCATACATACAGGTCATATACCAATTTTTAATAAAGCCATTAGGGCAGAAGGCCTCAAATTGTAGAAACTTAACCTTTTAATTCTGCCAAATTTTAGTGGCAAAAAATTAATGCAATTATCCAGGTTTCACCTGGGAGAGATGCACCCTAAAAATCCTCTCTGTGGCTGGATTGCTTACCAATAATATAACAGGAATCAAGAAATCTAAAATGACGCACGGCCCAAGAAATCTGGGGGCAAGCTTGCCCGCAGGGACAAAATTTCTAACCATGACTTGATCTCCGACTTTTAAATTGGTGAGCCTCCGTCCATGATCATATCTTTCGCTAACCTTCCTTTTTTTGCTAGCTGCTTTACGTCGCTCCGACATAGATAGGTTTTATTGCGACGATGGGACAGGAAAGGGCTAGGAGTGGGAAGGAAACGGCCGTGGCGTTAATTAAGATACAGCCCCAGCATTTGCCTGGTGTGAAATAGGGAAACCACGGAAAACCATTTTCAGGGCTACCGACAGTGATTATAAGCCTGATTGAGGTCTAAGATGGTGAAGAACTTGGCTTTTCGAAACCATGAGAAACAAGAGTGAAGGTCGGGAAGGGGCACATATTGTAATACCACCTTCCGATTTAAAGCCCTATAGTCAATCACAGGCCTGAAGCCACCTTGGTGTTTCGGAACTAGAAAAATAGGCGATGAATACGCCGATTTAGAAGGTCGAATTATACCATCTTTTAATATTTGATCTATGATCTCTTTCAGAGCCTTCATTTTAGGTGGAGATAGCATATAAGGTGGAAGCCTAACAGGGATTGAATCCGTACCCTCAATCTTGTATTCGATAATGTCAGTAACACCAAGAGTATCAGAGAAAACATCCAGAAACGACTGACACAGCTTACGAATACTCTCAGCCTGCTCCTCAGATAGATGTCTAAGGTCTAACAACATCTCATCCTGGGTAGGCGAAACAGATGAACATGACACAGAATTACATTTCAAATAAGGGTGTTTTGAAATTACTAGCAAATTTGAAAGTGCATGACTTGCTTAGCCACAAACAGTTTCATTTTCCAAGAGAATTTAGCAATTCTAATTTTGGCATACAGAAAACCTAAAATTTCTAATGGAGACGAGTTAGCCGAAATGCATTGAACCGAAAACGAACTATAATCAGAAAATTTACAGACAGACCTTAATTTGGAATACCACTCAGCCGAAATAATAGAACACACACTCCCGGGATCTAATAGAGCCGTTACAGGTTCATTATTCAATTCAATTTTGAGAAATGGTACAGGTGCGGGGGTATCCGCCGTAATCCTAAGACATTCTTTGGGACCTTCAAATGATAAATTAGAAGACTGAATTTTCCCTGAGATTTGGTCGGATTTAACAGGGGCTGAGCCTGATGAAGGTGGGCACTCCGACTCAGCCGACGCCACTAGTCACTTTTGATTATTTGCGTTGTTGGCATGTGCACCAGAAGTTGAGCAGGAGGGGGTGCTATTAGTATTGGGGCAATTCTTGACTATATGGGAAAATGAGCCGCATTTAAAACAGCCTTGGGATTACCCTGCTCCATTCCTTGTCCCCTTGGATTTAATCAAAGGGCACTTGTTTCGGAGATCATCTGCCGACCCACACGCATAACATTTGCGGATTATGAAAGTTCGGCGAGGTGGAGGCCGAAAATTACTTGAAGACGGAGGGGGCTCCTTTGCGACACGTAATGTGTCGCCATACCTAACACCTTCGGCTGAAACAGCCATAGCCTCTAACTCGGCAAAATTTTGCGGACGCGACGCGAAACACAAATAAGACCTGTAGAATGGTGAAATTCCTTCCACAATGGCCTGAACAATTTGATCTTCAGGGAAATGTAGAGCAAATACCTTAGTGTAAAATGTAATATCTTGGATGAAGTCTGCCAAGTTTTCATCCAGACGCAGTACTCTGTAATAGTACTGCTGTATGAGAGAGGACCTTGCCCTAGCCGGAATGAAATTAGCTAACAGATGGGCGTGGAAGTCTTCTATGGAGGATTGATCAGCTATGGCTGTTACTATTTTGTCAGAGAGGACACCAAATGAATAGGGATAAATAATCTGAAGAATTTGACACGGGGAAAGAGAAAAGACAAGAGCGTGATCTTGGAACTCAACTAAAAACCTTAGGAACGAAATATTATCACTGGTGGAGTTAACGGAAAACTTAGAAATACCTCTAAGCAACATATCTAAAGGATGAGGCAAACTACTGAACCCGGGTGACATGGTAAGTAAAGGCCTAAGGGACGGAGAAGCTGTTTCAGAGACTGCACTATTCAACACAAAGGGAGGGATGGATGTACGACGACCTGACTCGGTTTCTAATGGGGCAGATGTTTGTTGGACTCCTAGGGATTTTCTACCTTCTTCCCCTTGGAAGAATCCTCCTCATTAGCTATGTTTCCAACCGTGGCTTGATCGCTCTTGAGAGTAGCAGCTCCCGATAACAGTTGACTAACCTTACTAGACATTTTATAATGGTGTTCAATAAGAGCACTAGCCTCCTTCCCCTGAATGTCACTTAACTTAAGAGACAATAGATCACTAACTATATTGTAAAAGTGGAACAGTCTAGCTTGTAAACGTTTAAGTTGATTGGGAGATGGATCACCCACTTCAAAAAACTAACTACAGATGCTAGCTCAGTATTATTATCAGTGATCGTGGAGAGAGCGTCGTCAATCTCTTTCTCTCCCAAGGTTGGGATGGTAATCGGCAAATCAAGGGAATCCTTAAGCTTGTTGGTATCTACCGCAACCGTGCCTCTAGATTGAACATTTCTAATGGTTAATTCGTAAATTAATTCCTCCTTGCGCAAATAGCCGGTATGGAGGACTTCACGAGAGCCGGACAAGGTGACAGAAACTTTATAAATTTAGAAAATCGGAAAAATTCCAGTGACTGAGAAAATTGTTAGAGTTCAAAACAAAAGCAATGTTTAGCCGTCTAAAGGGACTTAAATGAGACCCATTCAACCACGCTCTGCTACCACTTGTTACAGATTTACCCGTAGACTGCAGAGGTGAAAGAAGGTGCGGGCTGGAATGGGTCTAAACTACAAGGCCGAAAGATGAATTAAAATTTCTATAAAAGGTTATATTTTCCAAAATAGAAAACTTAACAAATGAAGTTTTACAAGGACAGAAAAAGGTTTACATGTTTCAAGAGATAGGTTACATATTAAAGGTTTCGGACCTGCCCCGCGGGTTAATCTGCTGAGCTAGCAAGAAATAAAGATGTTAAACGGCCATTACCTTGTTCTATTGATCAAGAAGTGTGGACATTCTCTGATAGATGTCTCTACTAAAACACTATGACCATGCACCCTGGTGCGAAGTGGAAGAACTTTATTTGAATAAATTTTGTATTCATAAGTTTGTTCTTTACTAAATTTCGCTCTTTCATTTGTGGGTTGGCAATATTAATCTTTTCTTTCCGCCAGTTTTGAATTTAGCCAATCATAAATTTCTGTTATTATTTTTTTTGACAAATCGTGTCTTTCTTCTCCAATTTTGATGTGTAACTTTTAGTCAGCCAATAAACGCCTGTGGGTGTGTCTTAATTATTCATGAAAGGTCTCGAATCTTCCACGAGGGTATAAAAACTGCTGATTTTCTTGTCTCCGGGCCACTTCAACAACATCTAGCTTAGTGTATGGACGTGTAGCAGGGGGCGGGTAGCGCCTATTCCTTCGGGCAGCAGCTCTTCAATAAGTCTGGTGGTCATTACCTGGCTGATGTTCTGCCTGCCGAAAAATGAGGCACCCCGCCTCCTGTATTAACACACACACTCAGAAAGACGAACAAGGAGCCTGTGATAGGATGAAAAATAATTACAGAAAATTCTCATTGGCTAGATTCAAAACTGGCGCAATGAGAAATAAGTGTTGCAAACCTTGAAATATATAAGAAAAACAAATGAAAGTTGAATTACTTGAGAAAACTCAAAAAAACAAAATTTCTTTCAATAAACAATACTTTTACCTTGCACCAGAGTGCATGGCCTAGCTTTTAGTAATGGCCTCTATGGAGAAATGTCCAAACATCTTGAAGTAAACAAACACAAAGTAGACAGTTTAGGCAACTTCACAATAACACAGTTACTCAATACATCAATGGTGATGTCTTCAGGTCAATGTTCCCGGACCCCCCAAGTACCCTCAGATACAGAGGGGTAGTCGTGGTGATGGTCGCCGATGTAGATGTGCAGTCAACAGGTGGATTGGCGGTGGACATACCGCGCTTCAGCCCTTGCCGGGAATATGGTCTCGGGCGCGCCATGCAGAAGGAGACGTCACCAGAGAGAAGTGGGCCTATTCCCCACTAAGGAATCGCTCGCCAGATGTTGAAGGACGACCGCAGACGGCAGAGGGGGAACTGAAACAATAATATCTGGGCGACAGAGATGCGTCGCTGGAATTTTGAGAGTACGATCTTTAGTTGTGTGAGACAGAGGGCCGGGTGGCGTTGATGGTGAGTGAGTGTCAACAATGCGCGAATGCAGGAGACGGGGGCTTGGTAATGGCCACCAGGGAATTGACGACAGGAGTAATCAGAGGAGAAGATCGTACATATCAGGATCAGGTAATATACAAAATTCTATCAATAAACGGGGCAGAAGGCCTAGAATCAATCTTTAACATTATTATAAATTTTTTCCCTTCTTCAAAGAAACATAACCTTCGAATCCTGCCAAATTTTACTGGTTATTGTAAACCACAATGAAATTGCAGAGGTTTCACCTGAGAGAGGTGAGCCCTCAAGATCCTCTTTGTGGTTGGGTTACTGACTAACAATGTCACCGAAGTGTGAAAGTCTAAAATGAAGCACGGCCCATGGAATCTGTGGGGGCGCTTGTCCGCAGGAAAATATTTTTTACCATGACATGATCTCCGACATTTAAATTGGTGGGGCTCCCTCCACGATCATATCTTGTCCTAACCATTTGATGGGAAGCCTTTAAGTTGTGTCTAACCTTCTTCCATAGATCTCTAAGATTATCGGGATCTATTGTCTCTTGTAATATGGCATTAAGTGACCAAAGATTAGAGAGCGGCGTGTTGGGAACAAATTTAAACATGAGAGATGCTGGAGTGAACTTATGGGACTCATGAACAGCCGAATTTAAAGCAAAATCCAACCAACGTAGGGAAGTTTCCTACCTGGAATTATCTTCATGATGAAACGCAATTAAAGCAGATCTAAGATCAAGAATGACCCACTCAGCCAGAGTCGGTTGAGGGTGATAAGCAGAAGTAGTTACGTGTGAGATAGACAGGTCAAAACAAATATTACGGAAAAAGTTGGATGTGAATTCTTTAGCATTATCAAAATCTATATATTGACAGGGGCCAAACGAAGCGAACAAGGTATTCAAACAAGAAATAGTGGGCTGAGATGTAGCCAGCTTAGTCAGAAATAACCAGGAAACTCTAGTGAAACCATTTACACACACCAGAATAAATTAATTTGCGTTCGCCTTTGATTGAGGGAAAGGTCCGACGTAGTCTATATATATAGTCGTTCCATGGGGCGCGACGCTTGATGGGATGACAGTGGACCTATTTTAGTGGACAAGTTGGGTTTACTAAACAAGCAAGATTTACAAGATTTTACCAATTCTCGAATTTTGCCGTCCATACCTTTCCAAATGAACATTTCTCGGATTATTTCCCAAGTTCTGAAGATGCCTAAATGCCCCCCTAATGGGGTTTCATGATAGTACCTGAAGATCATAGGCACAAGCACAGCTGGATCTGCTACTTTCATATTTTGATCATGCCTCGACGGCAACACAAAACCCCGTTTCGTAACACATAAGGGACGACATGTTCCCCAAAAGAAAGGGCTTCCATAACAGGAGCCAGCATTGGATCTTCACGTTGATACTTTTCAATATCCCGAAATAACATGGGGGCATCAGTTAGAATGGCATTAACGCCCGAAGGTATGTGCGCGGGAAGCGAAGATATATCTTCTAGTTCGGTGGTCTCCACTTCGTGAGAAATCATGCGGCTCAGTTCATCCACAACCACATTTTCAGATCCTCGAATATGAATCACATCAAATTGGAAAGCAGAAATCCTGATGGCCCAAAGGACTCTACGACCAGTACGACGCGGCGTAGGTGATACCCAACTTAAGGCTTGGTTGTCTGTTTCCAAGTCGAATTTGACATATTCCAGATAAGGGCGGAACTTCTCTAGAGCAAACAAAACTGCCAAACCCTCAAGTTCATAGATTGAGTATTCGGCGTCTTGAGCCGATAAAGTCCGCGAAACATAAGCGATGGGTCGCCTTCCGAGGCCGTTTCCTGAAGAAGGACAGCAGCAACCGCCGATGATGAGCCGGCGGTTTGGACAGTGAATTACTTAGAGAAATCAGGCATAGCTAATACAGGGCCGTTACAAAGGGCTAATTTCAGATCTTCAAAAGCGGCTTGTTGAGACGGCCCCCGTTCAAATTTGACACCTTCTCCTACGGAGTAAGTTCAAGGGCGCCGCCCTGTTAGCTAAGTTAGGAATAAATTTTGTGAAGAAATTCACCATGCCTATGACTCTGGCAATACATTTGACGTCCTGAGGAGGTTTGAAATCACGGAATGCCTGTGTTCTAGAATGATCAACGGAAACACGATCGGGAGACACAATATGCCCTACCAACGACATGGAAGGCTTAGCAAAAGCTACCTTGGATAACTTCACAGTCTACCCAGCCTTACGAAGGCGGTTTGAGTACTTCCTTTAGATGATCTAGGTGTGATCGAAAGGTCTAACAAAATACAACGTCATCATCAAGGTAGTGGTAGATGTATTCAAATTAGATGTCCTAGAAGACACTATCTAGCAGTCTAGTAAGAATACCTGCCCCCATGGAAAGCTCGAAAGGCACGTGGTTGTACTCATACAAGTTCCAATCCGTGGCAAAAGCTGTTAGATATTTCGATTCTTCAGCTGGAGGTTTCTGGTTCTACGCCTGAATAAGGTCAAGAATGGTACAAACTTGGCTTTCCGAAACCATGAAAAACAAGACTGACGATCAGGAAGGGGCACAGATTGTAACATCACTTTATGGTTTAAAGTCCTATAATAAATCATAGGCGTGATAACACCTTGGAGTTTCGGGACAGGAAAGATGGGCGAGGAATACTCCGACTTTAAAGGTCGAATTATACCATCCTTTAGCATCTGATCGATCATCACTTTAAGAGCCTTCATTTTATGTGGAGGCAGCCTATAAGGCGTAAACCTAACAGGGATCGAATCCGTAACCTCAATCTTGTATGCGACAAGGTCAGTAACAGCAAGAGTAGTATAATAAGCGGGTTCGGCGACCTCCTCCCGCGGGAAATTTGAATTCTGGCGGGAAATTTGAATTTTGGTGGGAGATTTGAATTTTGGCGGGAGATTTGAATTTGTAAACAAAGCCACGTGCTTTTTGACAGCTGTCATCGACAACAACGCATCGCTAACCTCACTACTGCCATCTTGAAGGGCCTAAACCTCAGTAGTGCCAACTTAACCTAACTAGCGTGAGGTAAACAAAGCCACGTGTTTTTTTGACAGCCACGTGCTTTTTGACAGACAACAACGCATCGCTAACCTCAGTACTGCCATCTTGACGGGCCTAAACCTTAGTGGTACCAACTTAACATAACTAGCGTGTGGTAAACAAAGCCACGTGCTTTTAACAGCTGTCATCCGCCATATTTAAACCACAGAGCACTGTGCTGCCCTCTTTATCGTAGTAGATGTAAAATTCGTCACCTATCATCGGCAGTGCTGCCATCTTGGCGGGCCTAAACCTTAGTGCTACCAACTTAACCTCACTAGCGTGAGATAAACAAGTCCACGTGCAGCTGTCATCCGCCATCTTTAATCTATAGAGCACATAGCTGCCCTCTTTAGCTACTTACCTTTGAAATGTGGTACGTCACAGCTGTCATCCGCCATCTTGCATCGCAAACCTCAGTGCTGCACTCTTTAGCTAGATACCTTTGAAATGTAGTGGCGGCAATTTGAAAAATTATTTATGCTCCTGTTTGGAAACAAAGCCACATGCAGCTATCATCCGCCATCTTTAATCTAGAGAGCACCGTGCTGCCCTCTATGTGGTGGTGGTAAATTCTACACGCTTTACAAACCCATGTGCTTTTCTGACAGCTGTCAACCGCCAGAGAGCACCGTGCTGCCCTCTTTGTGCCGGTGACAAATTCCACGTGCTTTTTGACAGCTGTCATCCGCCATCTTGCATCACAAACCTCAGTGCTGTACTCTTTAGCTAGATACCTTTGAAATGTGGTGGCGGCAAATTCCACGTGCTCTTGTTTAGTAAACAAAGCCACGTGCTTTTTTGACAGCTGTCGTCCGCCACCTTTAATCAATAGAGCACTGTGCTGCGGGTAATTTCGTCAGCTGTCATCCGCCATCTTTAATCCACAGAGCACCGTGCTGCTCTCTGTAGTAGCGGGTAATTTGAAAAGTTCTGTTAGCTTTCATCCGCCATCTTTAATCAAGAGAGCACCGTGTTGCCATCTTTAGTTGAACTGTGGTGGCGGCTAATTCCACGTGCTCTTGTTTAGTAAACAAACTCACGCGCTTTTTGTCAGCTGTCATCCGCCATCTTACATCGCAAACCTCAGTGCTACACTCTTTAGTTGGAAAATGGTGGCGGATAATTTAAAAAGAAAAGTTCTACAGCAGCCATCTCTCGACGCTAATTGCACAAGATGGTGGCTATACATGACTCCTTAAAGGTGCTTATGCGAGATGATCGCTATACATCGTTTCTTATGAGACGCCCTTGGGATGCTTGCGCAAGATGGCGGTTATACAAGGCTCCTTATGAGACACCCTAGGGATGCTTGCGCAAGATGGTGGTTGCTCTTATGAGGCGGCTTAAGGATCCTTGCACAAGATGGCTAGAGACGCCCCCCACCCCTTAGGATGCTTGCGCAAGATGGCGGACGCAAGATGGCGGTTATACATAGCTCCTTATGAGACAGCCAGTACTCGATACAACATGTGATCAGAACATTGATTGATGTGTTCAGAACACAAAATAAGTGATCAAGACTAGAATCGAACACTGTACTCGATGTCGTTAACTTCAACATATGATTAAAACATTGTTTGGTGTGTTCAGAACACTACATAAGTAGAATCGAACGCTGTACAACATGTTAGGGGATACCTTTGTTCTAAGATCAGATTGAAACATAACAAGACTAGAATTAAACACTGCACTCGATGTCGTTAACCTTAACATGTGAACAGAACATTGATTGATGTGTTCAGATCACTAAACAAGTAGAACCGAACACTGTACAACATGTTAGGGATACCTTTGTTCTAAGAAAATTAGATTGAAACATAACAAGACTAGAATCGAACACTGCACTTGATGTCGTTAACCTTAGCATGAGATCAGAACATTGATTGATGTGTTCAGATCACTAAACAAGTAGAACCGAACACTGTACAACATGTTAGGCGATACCTTTGTTCTAAGAAGATCAGATTGAAACATAACAAGACTAGAATTGAACACAGCACTCGATGTCCTTAACCTTAACATGTGATCAGAACATCGATTGATGTGTTCAGATCACTAAACAAGTAGAACCGAACACTGTACAACATGTTAGGGGATACCTTTGTTCTAAGAAAATTAGATTGATACATAACAAGACTAGAATCGAACACTGCACTCGATGTCGTTAACCTTAACATGTGATCCGGTACAACATGTTAGGGGATACCTTTGTTCTAAGAAAATTAGATTGAAGCATAGCAAGACTAGAATCGAACACTGTAAGAACAATGTTTTTGATGTGTTCATAGCAAAAGTACAACTTCAATGATTTACCTAGTGTAAAACACACACTGTGCATATATCGCATAGCTATCTCGCCTATCACTTGCCTAGTATGAAAATCAAAAACACACTGTGCACATATCGCATAGCTAACTCGGCAACACTTCAAATGATTTGCTTGGTACGAAAATAGAAAATCTATACCGCGTAGCTAACTCGTTCATCGCACTGCTAAGACGCTTAGTAATTGCAAATACACTGATATATGTCATACGAAAATAAAGAAAGCACACTGCGTAGCCAACTCGCTCGGGTCACTCGCTTAGTAATTGCAACACGACTAGAACACTGATACACACACGGATAAGAATGTTGCGAGATACTACATACTTACATGTTAAAAAAATAGGGGGGTGAAAGATCATAAATTATATGTACACATGTTGTCTCCTCCAAGTTGTAAGACGAAATAGACGCAGTACTGCGAGTTTCCGCTCTAGCTGGCGAACGGAAGTAGCATGACATCTCAGCAAAAAAAAAAAAGAAAAGTACGCGTGAGCTTGCATACATGCAAGTCAGACACAATGATGGATACCGCGATTCAAATCCTGGCAACTTATGCCGTCAGGAAGGGCATCCGGCGAGCATCTAGCTGTAAATCCCCGATTCTCATGTTAGAAAGAGCAACTTGTTGTAAAACATTCTTAATCCCAGTTCTTTGACGTCAGGAAGGGCAACCGGTTGAAAACAATTGTGTATGATGTAAGAGGCTAGGTACTGTCAGTTTTGTGTCAGGAAGGGCAACTAGTCTTCAAACAAATTCTTGCTATTTAAAATCTTAGTTTTGCGTCAGGAAGGGCATCCGGCTGTAAAACAATAGTTCATGATACAGCGATTTAAAATCTAAGAAGAGCATCTAGCTGTAAATCCCCGATTCTCGTGTTAGAAGTTGAAAAACGGATTCTTAATCCGAGCTCTTTGACGTCAGGAAGGGCAACCGGTCGAAAACAATAGTGTATGATGTAAGAGGCTAGGTACTGCCAGTTTTGTGTCAGGAAGGGCAACTAGTCTTAAAACAAATTCTTCTGATTTAAAATCTTAGTTTTGCGTCAGGAAGGGCATCCGGCTGTAAAACAATAGTTCATGATACAGCGATTTAAAATCTAAGAAGAGCATCTAGCTGTAAATCCCCGATTCTCGTGTTAGAAGTTGAAAAACGGATTCTTAATCCGAGCTCTTTGACGTCAGGAAGGGCAACCGGTCGAAAACAATAGTGTATGATGTAAGAGGTTAGATACTGCTAGTTTTGCGCCAGGAAGGGCAAATAGTCTTAAAACAAACTCTTGCGATTTAAAATCTAGGTTTTGCGTCAGGAAGGGCATCCGGCTGTAAAACAATAGTTCACGATACAGCGATTTAAAATCTAAGAAGTGCATCTAGCTGTAAAACCCCGATTCTCGTGTTAGAAAGAGCATCCAGTTGTAAAAGAGATTCTTAATCCAAGTTATTTGACGTCAGCAAGGGCAACCGGTCGAAAACAATAGTGTATGATGTAAGAGGCTAGATACTGCCAGTTTTGCGTCAGGAAGGGCAACTAGTCTTAAAACAAATTCTTGCTATTTAAAATCTTAGTTTTGCGTCAGGAAGGGCATCCGGCTGTAAAACAATAGGTCACGTTACAGCGATTTAAAATCCAAGAAGTGCATCTAGCTGTAAAACCCCAATTCTCGTGTTAGAAGTTGTAAAAGAGATTCTTAATCCAAGTTTTTTGACGTCAGGAAGGGCAACCCGTCGAAAACAATAGCGTATGATGTAAGAGGCTAGATACTGCTAGTTTTGCATCAGGAAGGGCAACTAGTCTTAAAAACAAATTCTTGCGATTTAAAATCTTAGTTTTGCGTCAGGAAGGGCATCCGGCTGTAAAACAATAGTTCGTGTATCGTGAACTATTGTTTTACAACCGGATGCCCTTCCTGACGCAAAACTTTGATTTTAAATCACAAGAATTTGGTTTAAGACTAGTTGCCCTTCCTGACGCAAAACTAGCAGTATCTAACCTCTTACATCATACACTATTGTTTTCAACCGGTTGCCCTTCCTGACGTCAAAGAACGCGGATTAAGAATCTGTTTTACAACTTCTAACACGAGAATCGGGGTTTTACAGCTAGATACTCTTCTTAGATTTTAAATCACTGTATCACGAACTATTGTTTCACAGCCGGATGCCCTTCCTGACGCAAAACTAAGATTTTAAATCGCAAGAATTTGTTTTAAGACTAGTTGCCCTTCCTGACGCAAAACTGGTAGTATCTAGCCTCTTACATCATACACTATTGTTTTCGACCGGTTGCCCTTCCTGACGTCAAAGAACTCTGATTAAGAATCTGTTTTTCAACTTCTAACACGAGAATCGGGGATTTACAGCTAGATGCTCTTCTTAGATTTTAAATCGCTGTATCATGAACTATTGTTTTACAGCCGGATGCCCTTCCTGACGCAAAACTAAGATTTTAAATCAGAAGAATTTGTTTTAAGACTAGTTGCCCTTCCTGACACAAAACTGGCAGTACCTAGCCTCTTACATCATACACAATTGTTTTCGACCGGTTGCCCTTCCTGACGTCAAAGAACTGGGATTAAGAATGTTTTACAACAAGTTGCTCTTCTAACATGAGAATCGGGGATTTACAGCTAGATGCTCGCCGGATGCCCTTCCTGACGGCATAAGTTGCCAGGATTTGAATCGCGGTATCCATCATTGTGTCTGACCTGCATGTATGCAAGCTCACGCGTATTTATTTTTTGCTGAGATGTCATGCTACTTCCGTTCCCCAGCTAGAGCGGAAACTCGCAGTACTGCGTCTATTTCGTCTTACAACTTGGAGGAGACAACATGTGTACATATAATTTATGATCTTTCACCCCCCTATTTTTTTAACATGTAAGTATGTAGTATCTCGCAACATTCTTATCCGTGTGTGTATCAGTGTTCTAGTCGTGTTGCAATTACTAAGCGAGTGACCCGAGCGAGTTGGCTACGCAGTGTGCTTTCTTTATTTACGTATGACATATATCAGTGTATTTGCAATTACTAAGCGTCTTAGCAGTGCGATGAACGAGTTAGCTACGCGGTATAGATTTTTTATTTTCGTACTAAGCAAATCATTTGAAGTGTTGCCGAGTTAGCTATGCGATATGTGCACAGTGTGTTTTTGATTTTCATACTAGGCAAGTGATAGGCGAGATAGCTATGCGATATGTGCACAGTGTGTGTTTTACACTAGGTAAATCATTGAAGTTGTACTTTTGCTCTGAACACATCAAACATTGTTCTTACAGTGTTCGATTCTAGTCTTGCTATGCTTCAATCTAATTTTCTTAGAACAAAGGTATCCCCTAACATGTTGTATCGGATCACATGTTAAGGTTAACGACATCGAGTGCAGTGTTCGATTCTAGTCTTGTTATGTTTCAATCTAATTTTCTTAGAACAAAGGTATCCCCTAACATGTTGTACAGTGTTCGGTTCTACTTGTTTAGTGATCTGAACACATCAATCAATGTTCTGATCACATGTTAAGGTTAAGGACATCGAGTGCTGTGTTCAATTCTAGTCTTGTTATGTTTCAATCTGATCTTCTTAGAACAAAGGTATCCCCTAACATGTTGTACGGTGTTCGGTTCTACTTGTTTAGTGATCTGAACACATCAATCAATGTTCTGATCACATGTTAAGATTAACGACATCGAGTGCTGTGTTCAATTCTAGTCTTGTTATGTTTCAATCTGATCTTCTTAGAACAAGGGTATCCCCTAACATGTTGTACAGTGTTCGGTTCTACTTGTTTAGTGATCTGAACACATCAATCAATGTTCTGATCACATGTTAAGGTTAACGACATCGAGTGCAGTGTTCGATTCTAGTCTTGTTATGTTTCAATCTAATTTTCTTAGAACAAAGGTATCCCCTAACATGTTGTACAGTCTTCGGTTCTACTTGTTTAGTGATCTGAACACATCAATCAATGTTCTGTTCGCATGTTAAGGTTAACGACATCGAGTACAGTGTTCAATTCTAGTCTTGTTATGTTTCAATCTGATCTTCTTAGAACAAAGGTATCCCCTAACATGTTGTACAGCGTTCGATTCTACTTATGTAGTGTTCTGAACACACCAAACAATGTTTTAATCACATGTTGAAGTTAACGACATCGAGTACAGTGTTCGATTCTAGTCTTGATCACTTATTTTGTGTTCTGAACACATCAATCAATGTTCTGATCACATGTTGTATCGAGTACTGGCTGTCTCATAAGGAGCTATGTATAACCGCCATCTTGCGTCCGCCATCTTGCGCAAGCATCCTAAGGGGTGGGGGGCGTCTCTAGCCATCTTGTGCAAGGATCCTTAAGCCGCCTCATAAGAGCAACCACCATCTTGCGCAAGCATCCCTAGGGTGTCTCATAAGGAGCCTTGTATAACCGCCATCTTGCGCAAGCATCCCAAGGGCGTCTCATAAGAAACGATGTATAGCGATCATTTCGCATAAGCACCTTTAAGGAGTCATGTATAGCCACCATCTTGTGCAATTAGCGTCGAGAGATGGCTGCAGTAGAATTTTTCTTTTTAAATTATCCGCCACCATTTTTCAACTAAAGAGTGTAGCACTGAGGTTTGCGATGTAAGATGGCGGATGACAGCTGACAAAAAGCGCGTGAGTTTGTTTACTAAGCAAGAGCACGTGGAATTAGCCGCCACCACAGTTCAACTAAAGATGGCAACACGGTGCTCTCTTGATTAAAGATGGCGGATGACAGCTAACAGAACTTTTCAAATTACCCGCTACTACAGAGAGCAGCACGGTGCTCTGTGGATTAAAGATGGCGGATAACAGCTGACGAAATTACCCGCAGCACAGTGCTCTATTGATTAAAGGTGGCGGACGACAGCTGTCAAAAAAGCACGTGGCTTTGTTTACTAAACAAGAGCACGTGGAATTTGCCGCCACCACATTTCAAAGGTATCTAGCTAAAGAGTACAGCACTGAGGTTTGTGATGCAAGATGGCGGATGACAGCTGTCAAAAAGCACGTGGAATTTGTCACCGGCACAAAGAGGGCAGCACGGTGCTCTCTGGCGGTTGACAGCTGTCAGAAAAGCACATGGGTTTGTAAAGCTTGTAGAATTTAACACCACCACATAGAGGGCAGCACGGTGCTCTCTAGATTAAAGATGGCGGATGATAGCTGCACGTGGCTTTGTTTCCAAACTGGAGCATAAAGAATTTTTCAAATTGCCGCCACTACATTTCAAAGGTATCTAGCTAAAGAGTGCAGCACTGAGGTTTGCGATGCAAGATGGCGGATGACAGCTGTGAAGTACCACATTTCAAAGGTAAGTAGCTAAATAGGGCAGCACGGTGCTCTCTGGATTAGAGATGGTGGTTGACAGCTGCACGTGCCCTTGTTTCCAAACAAGAGCACGTGGAATTTGCCGCCACTACATTTCTAGCTAAAGAGTGCAGCACTGAGCTATGCGATGCAAGATGGCGGATGACAGCTGTGACGTACCACATTTCAAAGGTAAGTAGCTAAAGAGGGCAGCACGGTGCTCTCTGGATTAAAGATGGCGGATGACAGCTGCACGTGGCTTTGTTTCCAAACAAGAGCACGTGGAATTTGCCGCCACCACATTTCAAACTAAAGAGTGCAGCACTGAGGTTTGCGATGCAAGTTGGCGGATGACAGCTGTGACGTACCACATTTCAAAGGTAAGTAGCTAAAGAGGGCAGCACGGTGCTCTATAGATTAAAGATGGCCGATGACAGCTGCACGTGGATTTGTTTATCTCACGCTAGTGAGGTTAAGTTGGTAGCACTAAGGTTTAGGCCCGCCAAGATGGCAGCACTGCCGATGACAGGTGACGAATTTTACATCTACTACGATAAAGAGGGCAGCACAGTGCTCTGTGGTTTAAATATGGCGGATGATAGCTGTCAAAAAGCATGTGGCTTTGTTTACCACACGCTAGTTAGGTTAAGTTGGTACCACTAAGGTTTAGGCCCGTCAAGATGGCAGTACTGAGGTTAGCGATGCGTTGTTGTCTGTCAAAAAGCACGTGGCTGTCAAAAAAACACGTGGCTTTGTTTACCTCACGCTAGTTAGGTTAAGTTGGCACTACTGAGGTTTAGGCCCGTCAAAATGGCAGCAGTGAGGATAGCGATGCGTTGTTGTCGATGACAGCTGTCAAAAAGCACGTGGCTTTGTTTACAAATTCAAATCTTCCGCCAAAATTCAAATCTCCCGCCAAAATTCAAATTTCCCTCGGGAGGAGGCCGCCGAACCCGCTTATTATACTACTAGCAAGAGTATCAGAAAATACATCAGGAAAAGACAGATACAATTTACGAATATTTTCATCCTTGGTAGGCGAAACAGCTGAACATGACACAGAATTACATTTTAACAGTTGAATCCTACAATTGTTGGCAAATTTTAAGGTGCCCGACTTGCTCTCAATGTCGAGCACCAGACCAGTGGAAGATATTAAATCAGCCCCCAATATTACAGGGCAAGTCAAGTGTTGAGCCACAAATAACGTTATTTTCCAGGTGAATTTGAAAATACGAATTTAGCAAAGATGAAACCCAAAATTTCCAATGGAGAAGAGTTAGCCGAAACGGATTGGACAGAAGACAAACAAAAGTCAGGAAACTTACAAACGGGTTTTAATTTAGAATATCATTCAGCCGAAATTATTGAACACACGCTCCCTGAGTCTAACAGAGCAGTGACAGATTCACAGTTCACTTCAATTTTAAGGATTGGCAAAAACGCGGGGATCTCTGCCGCAATTCTGAGGCATTCTTTTGGGCCTTCAAACAATAAATTAGTAGAACCTTTACCTTACCAGAGCTTTCGCTGGGTTCAACAGGGGTCGAGCGTTGGAAAGATGAACATGCCGACTCAGCCGATGACACTAGTCACTTTCTATTATTGGAGTTCGCGAGGGTTGCACCAGAAGTTGAACAGGAGAGGGTGCTATTGACATTAGTGCTATTCTTTGCGATGTGAGTAAACGAGCCACATTTGAAACAGCCTGGAGATGACCCTGCTCCATTCTTTGTCCCACTCGATTTTATCAATGGGCACTTATTGCGCAATTGTTCCGTTGACCCACAAGCGTAGCATTTGCGGGTGGTGAAAGTTCGGTGAGGTGAAGGCCGAAAACTATTAGAAGGCGGAGGGGGCTCCTTAGCGACTCGTAAGGTGTCGGCATACCTTACTTCTTCTACTGACACATCCATAGCCTCTAACTCTGCAAAAGTTTGGGACGAGACGCGAAACACAAGTAAGCCCTATAAGGCGGAGATATACTTTCAACAATAGTTTGCACAATTTGATCATCAGAAAAATGAAGGGCGAACACCCTAGTGTAGACTTTAATCTCTTGGATAATATCCGCAAGATTTTCATCCAATCGCGGGACTCAAAAATAAAATTTTTGTATCAGAAATGGCATTACTCCAGCCAGAATATACTGTAGTTTGTCAACAGATGGGCGTGGAAGTCTTCTTCTATTGATCAGCTATAGCTTTGACTATCTTGTCCGATAGGACGCCAATGGAATATGGGTACATAATTTGAAGTGTCTGCGAATGCGATAGGGAAAGCTCTAACGCATGGTCTTGAAATTCTACCAAAACCTTAGAAAAGAAATTACTTCATTAGTGGAGTTTATTGGAACTTTTAAAATGCCCTTAAGCAACACAGCCAGCGGATGAGGCAGACTAATAAACTCTGGTAACGATTGAGAGGTGTCTAACAACGCATTGCTCAGAAAGAAAGGTGGAATTTGTCTCAGATGACTAGACTCAGTTTCCAATGGGGCTGATGTTTGTTGAGTAGCCACATGTTTTGTACTTTCTACAGCTTTAGACGAATCCTCCTCAGTAGGTAAGTAGATTAAGGGGGCTTGATCCGTCTTGGGAGCAGCTGCCCCAGTCAACCATTGACTAACTCTATTTGACATATCTGATAGACGGTCAACCAAATTACCAGCCTCCTTAGCATGGTCCTCTTTCAACTTTAGAGACAATAGGTCCCTAACAATGTTGTAAAAATCGAACAGTCTAGCCGGTACTCTCTTATGTTGGTTAGCAGATGGATCGCTTACTTCAAAGAAAACTAACTACAGACGCCAAATCTGTGCCATTGTCACTGATAGTGGATAGAGCCTCATCAATTTCCCTTTCCCCGTGGGTTAGGATATAAATAGGCAATTCTAAGGATTCTTTGAGTTTGGCAACATCTGCCACAACCGTGCCTCCAGATTGGACCTTTCTAATAAGGAGTTCATAAATCAATTCTTCCTTGCGCAAGTACCCGGGAACGAGGACTTCGCGAGGGTCAGACATGTTGACAGAAAGTAAATAATTTTGAAAAATTCCCAGCAGCCGAGAAAATTCTTAGAGTTCCAAACAGAACCTACTTTAAGCCGTCAAAAGGGCTTAATTTAGACCCATTCAACCACGAACTGGTACCACTTGTTACCGGGTTTGCTGGATCGCAGAGAGGTGAAAGAAGGTGCTTGGTTTGAATGGGTCTAACTACGATATCAAAATTGAATTAAAACTATAAATAAAGGTTATATTTCTTTTAGAAAAACAAACTTAACAGTCTTTTCACCTGGTGAAATAACAAGGTAACAGGTACAAAGAGCAATCTTGAAACGAGAATATGAAAACCCAAGAGTAGGGAATTTTACAGTTTTGGGGCTTCAAGACCTTAGTTTACAAATTATGAGATACCTTATCCCGTTTACAGAATTCTGCAAAATCCCAATTTTTACATAAGAATCGCAATATTCTAACTAAAGAGCACTTTGCTCCAACAAACTTACAGCTTTCCAGAGGCGCACCTCAATATTGCAGTTGAATTTAGGGAACACAGAAAAGAGCTTACATGCCCTCCAACCTTAACAAATCTCTTACAGCCCGCTTAAGAGACATTACAAAACTTTACAACCTCTGGCCTCTCTAGGCGCAATTTATCCTTAACAAAGTTCAGTACACAGGAGTATCTCGTACCCAAACTACTGGGCCTTTGTGGAAATAAAGCAGGTTAAATTAATGGCCGGAAACACAACTTAATGGAGGCGTATACTTTCACTCCAAGAAACTTTAATATATAAAACCCTAATTGGGCTCTAGGCCCGATGATACAGAGGCTAATCCCAGCTACTGAAGTGACTGGAATGAAAGTTACTTTAATGTATTACAAGAAGAAAGGAAATGAGTTACAAAGTCGTAGTCACCTCGAACCAAGTTGAAGGTGAACTCAAGAGGGTAACGCACTATCTATCTCCGATTTACAGTTTCAAGAATTTATGAAATTTTACATTAGCCGAAGGAAGTTTTACATTTTAGAAAACAGGTTACTTAGTTAGAAATTAGGACCTTCCCCTGGTGTAAGTCTGCGGAGGTAGCTGCAGGAAAATAAGTCTGGTGGTCATTACCTGGCTGATGTTCTGCCTGCCGAAGAATGAGGCACCCCGCCTCCTGTATTAACACACACACACTCAGAAAGACGAACAAGAAACCTGTGATAGGATGAAAATTAATCACCGAAAATTCTTATTGGCTAGATTCAATACTGGCGGAATGAGAAATAAGTGTTGCAAACCCTGAAGTAAATAAGAATAACAAATGAAATTTGATTTAGGTCACTTCACAATAACACAATTACTCAATACTTCAATGGTGACATCTTCTGGTCAATGTTTCAATTCCTGTCGTAGCAGTTTCACGTTTGTTAGATAGATAGAGTTCTTAAGGTGTACGTCCCGTTACAAATCTTATCAGGGCCTATTTCTGTGAATTTAATTTGAGCTATTGGTAATAATAGAATTTTTCAAAGATTCAACCAGCCTGTCAGGTTTAGGGAAGCTTGAGCTTTCGAGTCTATGCGTGTGGTAATGTGCACATTGCCTGCGCGTACCGTAATAACGGGTAGCAAACGTAAAATGACTGGCCTAGGTGTTTGTGCGTCCTCAACTAATAATTCTGTGTCGTCAACATGCCAATAATTGGTTACTGCAGGCAGTTACTTGATGGTTCGTCCTCTTCACGATATGTAGGCAGTCTTCCTACTGTAATATCAGCGTTTTTTATTGCTCCTGTTGGTTACGGGTCAGGTGATCGTCGCTCCTTGGGTTCGAACTGCCTCTGATATTCTAAAGATGTGGCTTCGAGTTCCTCGGGATTGCGATTTTTCTCCCTTGCGTACTCCCGGTTATCTGTCCATCTCCGTTCCAGTTCCTGCCTCCTAGAATCTCTATTTTCTTCCGGGGTTTTCTCTCGTCGTCTCCATGGATTTCGCGTGGTGATACGGATTTCTTTCTTGATTCCTTTCTCTTCGGAAATTCCTAAATCGTGTAGGAGTGGTCTGGTTGATTCTATTTTCTTCTCTCTGCCTGGGTTCGCCTCTCTCTTGAGGCTTAACTACTGTGGAGTTCGCGCTATCTTCCTTAACTCTGCTATATTTTGGAGCAGTTTGCGTGTTTGTAGTATCCAACCTACGTAAAGTAGCATCTAGGGGCTCTAACGTTTTTATGTTGGCAGCAAGTAATATTTCCTGCACGTGAGGCGGATATTGTAAAGTCAATATTTGGATTAGCTCAATGTCAGGCAAAGGAGGATCCAAAAACTGCAATTTCTTAAGCTGCATTAGAAAACAATCTGAATACCTTGAGGTGAAAACTGAGGTATTATACTTCCGAGCATATAATTGCATTTTTACAAGATGCTACTTCTACGTATTAAAAAAAACGTTAAGGAGAATAGCAACTTTGTCAGCAGCAAAACGAAAACTGTTGTCGTACATTGTTTTAATTTTGTAATAAACATGTTATTGCATTCAAAATGTTGTGCTTATTGCATTCCTTTGCCTCCTTACACCTACTCATTCTATTTGTAAACACTTGAGTAGTGACCTTGATAAAGATGATGTTGATTACAGGCGCCTAACATCGAAGGTCATTGGTCCCTATCCTTGATATCGAACAAGACTAAACATGCATTACTATGATGACGTCTTCGCTGCAGGTTAAAAACCGTGCTCACTCTAGCCTTAAGCATACGATCACGTCGTTACAGTAATGGGACACGTTTTTAGCCTTTCTTCCCAAACATTTTAGGGCTTGGTGACTCACCCTTGATTTTTGTGTCGTTTTGGGAACCTAATCCAATTATGTTTAATTTTACGTACTGTGCGACTTACTGTATCGGTATTCCGTCCGTCCGCGGAGTTTTTCAAATGTTTTAATTTGATGAAAGTCACGATTTCTCTGTTATCTATTGGTCTGCCTCTGGCCAGTCTGAGAGCGAGACTGATCTTAGGCTCGTTCGCTGGATGAACCGCTTCTGCTGCAGCTCGCGTTGGAGCGGGCTCTTAGTTCATTGTCGGCAACCTGATGTTTGGAAGTCTTTTGCGGTCGCTCTTCGTAAGGACATTTACCCATCACAATATGCCTCCGTGATATGCATTGGATGCGGACTAAGGCCCTGATGTGGTTTCCTTTAAATTTTAACCATAATATTATTACCTCGAGTGGACGCCTGTTTTCATACGACTTATTTCTGTGCCAGGACTATGTAAGTAACGATATTTCTACTGACTTCATGGAGTAGCTTTCTTCGCTACTAGATTTTTATATATTCTTCATTTTTCTTGTGGAGTTGGATTTCATCGTGTCTGAAATTCTAACTAAATTTGTGGATCTCCTAGTGTTCTATGATTACCTTTTCTGGTCGATCTCCATTTGAAGTGAACTTGAAATTTAACAACATATATTTAAAAAAAGAAAAAATGACCTTTCGGCTTGTTGACTGTACTTCTTAACCCAACTATGTGTGCAAGATAATTTATTTTCCGTCGGCTGATGTTTTTAGGATTTACCGATTAATTGGTTTTGGGTTAAGTTAAAGAAGTTTGAAAAGTATTTAACTCAATATGTAATGGCATCTCTTATAAAGGTTTGAGATCGCGAGATTACCTCCGTAGATCAGAATCTGTTTCTGCGTTAATTTGATCTTTTCTGTTCTTTCTTCCTTTGGTGAAATTTCTTTTTAAAACTTATGCTTGGGTAATGCTTTTCCTTGTTTCCATTACCATGGCAACCGTTGCCAACGGGAAGTAGTGTTCAGGTGATTATAGCGACCGTGCGTATAGCGAGTGCTGCCATCTGGTGGCTTTATCTGAAGTAACTGGTAGGAGCGGTTGGAGCATTTTTCACCATCGAGTTACTGAATAGTGTTTTTATTTTACTAGCTGTAAGTCTTTGGCTGTTCACATTGCTTACTGAGTTAGCCTACATTTTGATTAGGTTCTTTCAGCATATACTCTAAGCATGAACGATACTCATAGTACCGCACCAGTAAACACAGTAAATGTCACGTGAACTGTTCCGTGTACGGTTGTAATTAAACCTACTAAAACAGCCCACCAGGAACGAAATTTTTCCTTTTCCAGCCGCAGCTGCCCATAAATCAGAAGGGAAGCATGGATAACATATTTAAAACTTTCAACACTTGATGGAAAACTGTGGGTTACTGTGGGTTCCTACCAGTAATTCCAGAATCTGCATCCGACACTTTACTGATGGAACACCTACCAGAGACCCTGATAGCCCTGGATATAAACCTACTTTGCATATGTTACCACGAAGAACTAATAAGGATGAAATACAGAGGAATCTGACAGTCAGGTACAAGAGGAGGAAAGGGAGACAAAGTGAAATGCAAGAAAACATGAATTCTGTTCCTGAATCACAATCTCCCCTAACTGTTTGTAGTATAGGTATTCAGACTGATAATTTACCATTTTCATATGACCAGGGAAATATAAATGTACTATTTTGTAATTTATATTTGCCCAGTGATCATTCAAAATGTGATTCAGAAACTCTGACGATTTTTCACACGAAAGTGTTAGACAAACAAAACACGTATGGAAGCGCTGCGACGTAGCAGAAAAAATAGTTGTAAGGTACTAAAGTATGTAGGCCTATCCATATTACTCTCTTCGAGTAAAATATTTCGTACTTTTTCTTAATTTACAGCAGATTTTACACTTTGAGTAAAAACAATTATTATCTTCCATTTGAGACAAATAATACCGTGACATTTCGTGGATCGGATTCGTTCACGTAAGCAAAGGATCTAAATTAAGATTTTTTAAATTCTTATCTTGATGTTAATATTGTATGGGGTTCGACTAACATTTGTCTCTCTCAAACATAAACCAGATACTTCTTTTGAATTTTTTTCCACCCGATATATGTGATGGCTATCATTAAGCTCTCTCTTCCTTTCCTCAAAGTAGAATTCCTAAAATACTGAGAACTCCACATAATTTTCTGAAAACCCATTCGACATAGCTGATTAATTCAAATTATACGCGTTCACAACACATTTCAATAAGTAAACAACGGCAGCTGATGTTATTCTGGTGTTTCTCCTACCGATGAATAATCGTCTCTTCGCTAGGGGCGCTGCGGTCGAAAATTTGTTGTTACGCACGGTCCCTATTCATATGTTTAGAGGAAGGATTGAAGACTGACTGAATTGGTGACGAGCGTGTCTTTACTTTGGGAGCTGTTGACTCCTTTTTCACCTCATTTATTGTTTCTTGATTTATTTGGTGGTTGATTTCCTTAGTGGATTGTTGTGCCTTGTGCTTTATGCCGATCTGGAGTTACGTGTGGCCACTGAGTTGTGATTTGTGCTGCTTGCTCTTATAATATATGATTTTATTTTAAAATTTTGCCGGGGAGTTTACCTTCTTAACGCTGTCTTGTTCAGCCTTTTCCATGTGTGGCGTATGTTTGGGGCTGATCCCCGTTTCGTGTCATTTAATTTTGGGAGCGCCTTTCGGTTTTGCTGTATGCTTTCTATGCATGTTATTAATTTCTACTTGGGCTCCCATGATCCGGTTTAGGAGAGTATCTCGCGGCCTCACTCCAACATATATTCACTTGATGTAAAAGTAATTATTCCTACAGAAAGAGTTTTTTTGGAAACCTTAATATTCAACTAAAAACTTGTAAGCGTAAGGGTATTACTCGAGCTCATCTGGCGAGCAGTCAAATTAGTCCATGGACATTAGTACAAATGACTAACCTGTAACTCATCGATTTCAAGCCTTTCATTTAATTTATTTCTTGGTTTAGATGGCGTCCTTCGTTTTAAAGGTGCATTTCCTACTTTTATTTAGTTAATCAATTATTCACTGTTATTCGTTTTCAAGTTCTATTTTACTAACCAATTTAGCACTTAGGTAATTAATATTGTAGATTCGCGAAGGTGCACCTTTCCATTTAATGAGTTTTCCTTAACTGTCGCCTGTATGCATTGGTCTCAGTAATTAAACCTTTTGTTCTTTCAAGTAACATCTTTGGCTTTTTCTTTCATGTTTTCTGTTATTTACAACTGTGAAAACTTCTAGGTTCCGATCAGAGTTGCCTCTATTTTAATGACCCGTTGCTATTTTTTCTGGTGAGCATTGCCTTTCATTTACATGTTTTTCTTGGATTGTGTTAATTCCCGGTACGACTGGTACAAGTAATGCGTGTTTAAAATTGTTCGATAGAAACATAAAGCTATGCCTTGACAGAGAAGGAAGAGGAGGACGAGGAGGAGGACGAGGAGGAGGTGGAAGTAATATAAGCCTGAGTATAGCCGCCACCTTGCGCAAGCGCCCTTAAGACTTCTCATAAGAGCCTAACCATAGCCGCCATATTGTGCAGTAGCATTTAAGCTAGCTTTCTCCATATAAGCTTGTGTATAGACGCCATCTTGCGCAATCGCCCATGGCCGTCATCATTCTCCACAAGAGCCCATGTTGAACCGCCATCTGGTGCAATCTCCCATGGCCGGCATTGTTCTCCATAAGAGCCTATGTATAGCCGCCATCTCGGGCAATCGCCAATACCCGTCAGCTTCCTCTATAAGAGACTATGTATAGCCGCTATCTTGCACAATCACCCATAGCAGGCATCTTTCTCCATAAGAAGCCGTGTATAGCCACCATCTTGTGCAAGCGCCCACAGGTGTCATCTTTCTACATAAGAGCCTATCTTGTACAATAGCCCATGGCCGGCATCTTCCTCCATATGAAGCCGTGTATAGCCGCCATCTTGCGCAATCGGCCGTAGACGTTATCTTTCTCCAAAAGAGCCTTTGTATAGCCACCAACTTCCACAATCGCCCATGGCCGGCATCTTTCTCTATAACAAGCCGTGTATAGCCGCCATTTGCGCAAACAGCCCTTAAGCCATCTCATAAGAGCAGCCGCCATCTTGCGCAAGCGCTCTTAGGCCGTCTCATAAGAGCGTATGTATAGCCATCATCTTGTGCAAGCGCCCCTAGGCCTTCTCATAAGAAGCTGTGTATATCCGCCATCTTGCGCAAGCGCTCCTAGGCCGTCTCATAAGGAACTGTGGATAGCCAAAATCATGTGCAAATGCCGTCGGGAAGGGCATCTCGCCGCAAAATTAAGGACAGCCCCTTCAATATGGCGGATGTGAGGTTAGGCTCGCTCTCTTATGCGTCGGGAAGGGCAAATAGCCGTTAAAGTGAAGTTAGGCCCCACGAGATGGTGACTGTGAGGTTAGGCTCGCTCTCTTACGCAAAATCCTCAAATCATCATTGCCCTACTCCTATACAAGGCGTCAAAGACCTCGGGTTAGTGACCGCGAAGTTGGAACCGGACTAAGTACACCACTAAGGGACAATGACAGTAGTATTCGTGGACAGTTCAAGCGCCACCGCCACCACTAGCCCTCCGCAGAGGCCCCCTCCACCTCCTCCTCCACACAATATCGGGAGAGGCCTCCTCCACACACTGGCTAAGAGCGCGACCCTAATCTCACACCCGCTATCTTGGAGGGGCTTAACCTAACGTTTTATGCGTAAGAGAGCTAGCCTAAACTCATGGAAGGACCTAACCTCAATTTTATGGCCGGATGTCCTTCCCGACGCCAATTACACAAGATGGCGGCTACACATGGCTCCTTATGAGACACTTTAAGGGTGCTTGCGAAAGATGGCTGTCTCAAGATGGCTGCTATACGTAGGCTCTTATGAGACGCCCTAGGGATGCTTGCGCAAAATGGCTGCTATACATAGACTCTTATGAGACACCCTAGGGATGCTTGCGCAAGATGGCGGTCGCAAGATGGCAGCTACACACAGCTCCTTATGAGACCCCCTAGAGATGCTTGCGCAATAAGGCGGTCGCAACATGGCGGCTATACACGGCTTCTTCTGAGACTCCCTAGGGAAGCTTGCGCAAGATGGCGGCTATACATAGCTCCTTATGAGACGGCTTAAGGTTGCTTGCGCGAGATGGTAGCCGCAAGATGGCGGGTATGCATGGCTCCTCATGAGACTCCCTAGGGATGCCTGCGCAAGATGGCGGTCGCAAGATGGCGGCTATACACGGCTCATTATGAGACGCCTTAAGGGTGCTTGCGCAAGATGACTGCTGCTCTTATCAAGAAAGCCAGCTTAGAGGCTAACGTGCCGTGCTAGAAACAACAGTTCGATTGATTACATTTGGGGCTTAAATCCAAAATGTTAAATGTCTCGAAAACGGTGCGCCGTAGAGCAAAACGGACAAAATGTTTCTGCCAAATACGTAGGTTTGCTGTATGAGGAACATGATACCATAAGAGAAAAGTAGTCTAATGATGAGATCAATGGTTCGGTTGCCAGATAGGCTCTTGGTATTTGGTCTTTTTTAGCCTGATATGTTGTGTCTCCTCATTTCCCTAGTATACCTCTTCAGTGACGCCTAGGCTGTCTATGATAGCCTTTGGTGGAACCGTGGAGGATCTGACCAGCCTTCGGGCTGAATACCCAACAACAACACATGTTGTGTCTTGAAGCAAGTTTTCGTAACTTGATTAGGTCTTGCTATGGTATAGAGTATAACGTGCCGTGCTAGAAACAACGGTTCGATTCATTAAATTTGGGGCTTAAATACAAAATTTTAAATATCTCGAAAACGGTGCGTCGTAGAGCAAAACGGACAAAAGTTTGTTTGCCCACTACCTAGGTTCGCTGTATCACGAACATAACAGCATAAGAAAAATGTAGTTTAATAATGAGATCAACGGTTCGGTTCCTACTCAGGCCCTCTGGCATTGGCGGCTTTCTAATTCTACAAGACGACGGCTATACATTGCTTCTTATGAGGCGGCTTACGGGTACCTATGGCTGCTGCTCTTATGAGACGCCCTAGGAACGCTTGCGTAAGTTGGCGGCTATACACAGGCTCTTATGAAGAAAGCAAGCTTAGAGGCTACTGCACAAGATAGCGGCTGCTGTTATGAAGAAAGCTAGCTTAGAGGCTACTACACAAGATGGCGGCTGCTGTTATGAAGAAAGCTAGCTTAGAGGCTACTACACAAGATGGCGGCTGCTATTATGAAGAAAGCTAGCTTAGAGGCTACTACACAAGATGGCGGCTATACATGTGCTGTTATGGCCTTCTCCTCGGTTAAGGTACAAGTTTAATCATACATCGAGAAAGCAAGGGTGTGCTTGTGTTTTTAACCTGCAGCGATGACGTCATCATAGTGTTGCATGTTTAGACTTGATCGTTTTCTCAAACGTAAGGAAGCGAAGGAATGCAATAAGTACAACATTTTGAATCGCAATAAAATATTTACTTTCAACGTACTACACCAGTGCTCGTTTTGCTGCTGACAAGGTTAATATCTTACTGTGTAGAGGAAGGATGTTCCAAAAATCATGTACGTAAGGTGGCAGCGTACTTAGTTAAAAAATACTGGTAGTAAACTATTAAACAGAAATGTTTTATGGCCATTGTGCTTTATCAAGACATGTTACAATTAGCACACGCTAGAACTGATTGTAGAACAAGACAAAACATGTTGGCTATTAGTGTTCAGAACAGAAAAACTTATAACGCAAAACTTTATAAGATTAATCTCTTTGTTGATACAGTAGCACTCTTATGCAATTAATGAGCACACGTAGAATTGCAGATGTTGAACATCTCCATCCGACAAACTTCTTCTTCTTAATCGCTGCAGATAAAATAATTACTACATAGCAGAAGATACCTTTGTCCTAAGGAGATGGATTTTTGAAGGATTCGAACCCATGCAACATAAAAATCTGTATACATTTCGAAATCTGAAGGATGAAAGGACTCTTCCTCCTCCTTACCGCACCTTCCTCGTAGGGCTAAAGGGATAATAGGCTAATAGGCTTAAGGGCTAATGGGAGAAAAGGCTAATGGGCAGAAGGGCTAATGGGCTAGGGTGCCTCTCCTATCTTTATCCGGGCTTGAGACCGGCTCTACATCCAAAGGCGAAGTGAACACCCTAAGGAAGGGAGAATGTTGGAAAATAATCTATACGAATATAGCTACTCGATCGACTATGTACTACAGAACGATGACTTAGGTGAGGGTAAGCGCTGGGATTGAGGAAGGTGTTTAAGCTGTTGTACTGTCGAGAGAGAGCTATTACTTAATAACACCTACACGATGTAATACTTGCTCTATTTGAAAAATATCTGCTTTGTACTCTGTGTAACTAGCATCTTGATAGGCTCTTAGCTGTTGCAAACGTTTTACGAGTACGTTGGGTTCTTTACAGTATATTATGTCTACATAGGGTAACATAGGCGTGTTGTGAACTTTGAGCCTATATGCAGACAGTTGACGTGTAGGGACTTGTTTAGAAGTAATACGTGATTCAGCAGTGATCACTAACCTCACTGCTGCCATCTTGACGGGGTTAAACCTCACTGTTCCTCCTTGAATATACGCTTTTGTGTTAGTTTACTGTTATTCGCTAAGCTGTTCGCATCATCGAGGTACAGGGTAACAAGTGTCCAGTGGATTTAAAGAAGAATCTGTTAGCAGAAGATAAAGACCGTCATAGAAAATCCTATTCCTAGGTATATTTGCAAAGAGTGTGGAAAAGCATTTTCCCGAAGCTATCACAAGAGACGTCATGAGATATCATGTATCACAATTTTTCAAGGCAAATATTGTAGAAGAGAGTTCAAGAACGCATACAAGGCTGAACGTCAGGAAGCCGCGTGTAATTTGGCGTCATCGAGACGAAAATGCAAAGAGCTCAACCGTAGTCAAGCGAACACTGATTTATTTTTAAAAAGTACACCTTTGCGAGAGAAATTTAATTCTCCCTTGTTGTGTAGGCTTGCTACAAGTTCTGTCACTAAGCACAACCTTCAAGATAAAGAGACGCAAGATCATGATTATGATAGTAAGGATAATGATGTTGATCAAAACAGTTGTAAAGGAAAGTAGAAGACGAAGAAAAAGAAGATCTCAATGTTTCATTGCCATTAGAACTTGATGATTTTACTTCATTTTCTAAGCCTACTACACGTTCTGTCGCAGTGCAAACATCTCAAGATGAGATGCAATATGAAGAAGAAGAAAATTTCAACGCTTCATTGCTATCGAAATAAGTGAAGTTTGTACCTAGAAACGCTACTGCTGAAGCACGTATTACATCAAAACAAGTCGCTACACATCAACTGTCTGCATATAGGCTCAAAGTTCACAACAAGCCTCTGTTACCCTATGTAGACATAATATACTGTAAAGAACCCAACGTACTCGTAAAACGTTTGCAACTGTTAAGAGCCTATCAAGATGCTGGTTACACAGAGTACAAAGCAGATATTTTTCAAAGAGAACAAGTATTACATCGTGTAGGTATTATTAAGTAATAGCTCTCTCTCGACAGTACAACAGCTTAAACACCTTCCTCAATCCCAGCGCTTACCCTCACCTGAGTCATCGTTCTATAGTAAATAGTCGATCGAGTAGCTATATTCGTATAGATTATTTTCCAACATTCTCCCTTCCTTAGGGTGTCCACTCCGCCTCTGGATGTAGAGCCGGTCTCAAGCCCGGATAAAGATAGGAGAGGCACCCTAGCCCATTAGCCCTTTTACCCATTAGCCATTTTGCCCATTAGCCCTTTAGTCTATTAGCCCTTTAGTCCTTTCATCCTTCAGAGTTCGAAATCTATACAGATATTTTATGTTGCATGGGTTCGAATCCTTCAAAAATCCATCTCCTTAGGACAAAGGTATCCTCTGCTATGTAGTAATTATTTTATCTCCAGTGATTTAGAAGAAGTATGTCGGATGGAGATGTACAACATCTGCAAATATATGTGTGGACATTAATTGCATAAGCGTGCGACTGTATCAACAAAGAGATTAATCTCATAAAGTTTTGTGTTATAAGTTTTTCTGTTCTGAACAATGGCGATGGCAAACTACCTAACTCCTCATCTTGCCTGGTACGCCTCATTTTGGTGCTGCCATTGGTTTTGGGGGTTTCCTTATAACCGCATAACCTTTGGTGGTGCTATTTGAGGATCCAACCAGCCTCTGGGCTGATGACCTAACAGACAGAACACTAATAGCCAACATGTTTCCTCTTGTTCTACAATCAGTTCTAGTGTGTGCTAATTGTAACTTACCTTGATGAAGCACAGTAGCGATAAAAATTCTCTGTTTAATAGTTTACTACCAGAATTTTATCTAAGTACGCTGCCACCTTACGTACATGATTTTTGGAACATCCTTCCTCTACACAGTAAGATGTTAACCTTGTCAGCAGCAAAACGAGCACTGGTGTAGTACATTGAAAATAAATATTTTATTGCGATTCAAAATGTACTTGTTGCATTCCTTTGCCTCCTTACTTCTGAGAAAACGATCAAGTCTAAACATGCAACACTATGATAACGTTATCGCTGCAGGTTAAAAACACATGCACACCCTTGTTTTCTCGATGTATGTTTAAACCTGTACCTTAAGAGAGGAGAAGGCCATAACAGCCCATGCATAGCCGCCATGTTGTGTAGTAGTCTCTAAGCTAACTTTCTTCATAAGAGCCTGTGTATAGCCACAATATTGTGCAGGCGTCCCTGGGGCGTTTCATAAGATCAGCAGCCATAAGCAACCCTAGGCCATCACATAAGAAGCTATGTATAGCCGCCATCTTGCGCAAGCATCCCTTGGGCGCCTCATAAGAGCAGCAGCCATAAGCATCCTTAAGCCGTCTCATAAGAAGCAATGTATAGCCGCCATCTTCTAGAATTAGATAGCCGCAAATGCCAAAGGGATTAAGTAGGAACCGAACTGTTGATCTCATCATTAAACTACTTTCTCCTCATGCTATTTTGTTCCTGGTGCAGCGAACGTACGCATTCGGCAGAAAAAATTTGTCCGTTTTGCTCTACGACGCACCGTTTTCGAGATATTTAACATTTTGTATTTAAGCTCCAAATTTAATGAATCGAACCGTTGTTTCTAGCACGGCACGTTATACTCTATACCCTAGCAAGACCTGATCAAGTTGCGAAAACTTGCTTCAAGACACAACATAACAGGCTCAAGCAGACCAAATACCAAAGGGCCTAAGTAGGAACCGAACCATTGATCTCATTATTAGACTACTTTTTTCTTATGCTATCATGTTCATCATACAGCGAACCTCCGTATTAGGCAGAACATTTTTATCCGTTTTGCTCTACGACGCACCGTTTTCGCGGTATGTTACATTTTGCATTGAAGCTCCAAATTTAATGAATCGAGCCGTTGTTACTAGCACGGCACGTTAGCCTCTAAGCTGGCTTTTTATAAGAGCAGCAGCCATCTTGCGCAAGGACCCTTAAGGCGTCTCATAAGGAGCCATGTATAGCCGCCATCTTGTCGTCAGCATCTTGCGCAAGCATCCCTAGAGCGTCTCATAAGAGCCTATGTATAGCAGCCATCCTGCAGCCAGCATCTTGCGCAAGCATATTAGGGCGTTCCATAAAGTCATGTATAGCAGCCATCTTGCAGCCACCATCTTGCCCAAGCATCCCTAGGGTGTCTCATAAGGAATCATGTATCGCCGCCATCTTGCGGCTACCATCTCGCACAAGCATCCCTAGAGCGTTTCATAAGAGCCTATGTATAGCAGCCATCTTGCAGCCACCATCTTGCTCAAGTACCCTTAAGGCGTCTCATAAGGAGCCGTGTATAGCCGCCATCTCGCGACCGCCATCTTGCGCAGGCATCCCTAGGGAGTCTCATAAGGAGTCATGTATAGCCGCCATCTTGCAGCTACCATCTCGCGCAAGCACCCTTAAGCCGTCTCATAAGGAGCAATGTATAGCCGCCATCTTGCGCAAGCATCCCTAGAGCGTCTCATAAGTAGCCGTGTATAGCCGCCATCTTGCGCAAGCACCCCTAGGGAGTCCCGTAATTAGCAGTGTATAGCCGCCATCTTGCAAAAGCATCCCTATGGAGTCTCATAAAGAGCTGTTTATAGCAGCCATCTTGCGACCGCTATCTTGCGCAAGCATCCCCAGGGCGTCTCATAAGAGCCTATGTATAGCAGCCATCTTGCGACTGCTATTTTGCGCATGCATCCCTAGGGAGTCTCATAAGAGCCTATGCATAGCAGCCATCTTGCGACTGCCATCTTGGGCAAGCATCCCTAGGGTGTCTCACAAGAGCCTATGTATAGCAGCCATCTTGCGACCAGCATCTTGTGCAAGCATCCTTAAGGCGTCTCATAAGGAGCCATTTATAGCCGCCATCTTGTGTAATTGGTGTCGGGAAGGGCATCCTTCCGTAAAACTGAGGTTAGGCCCTTCCATGAGGTTAGGCTGCTGTCTTGTGCGTTAAAAGTTAGGTTAAGCCCCTCTAAGATAGCGGATGTGAGGTTAGACTCGCGCTCTTAAGCGTCAGGAAGGGCAATCGGCTGTAAAACTGAGGTTAAGCTAGCTCTCTTACGGATAAAAAGTTAGGTTAAGCCCCTCCAAGATGGCGGATGTGAGGTTAGGGTCGCGCTCTTAGCCAGCGTGTGCAGGAGGCCTCTGCGGACGGCCGGTGGTGGCGGTGGCGCTTGAACTGTCTACTTATACTACTGATAACCTCACGCAGAATTCAAAGTTCAGGCGCAGCTGACTCAGCAGTCACGTGATACGCTCCGCGGCCTCTGATTGGCCCTACTACTATCGTACC
Organism: Anabrus simplex; assembly: GCF_040414725.1. Lineage (NCBI taxonomy): Eukaryota > Metazoa > Arthropoda > Insecta > Orthoptera > Tettigoniidae > Anabrus > Anabrus simplex. The sequence goes on along the minus strand of NC_090276.1, from coordinate 104,018,395 downwards.
ATAACAAGAACGTTCGTATGAGGGCCTACTATTCTGTCTTCTTGGTCATAAATTCTGCTATCGATGTTCATTTCATCGAATGATACAACGCATATTCGTTCTTTTCTAGCTCATTCTTTCAGCTTGCATTTTCATCAGAAGTAGACAGCGAAAGGAGCCGTTTATCCTCCTTATTCCACTGAACTCGTTTAGAGACGTCTTAAATGTCTTCCTCAATATTTGTTCATCTTCGTTAGACACTTCTTTAGTTTGTGAAAGCGACAGCGAATTCGCAAGTCCTTTGTTTCGTAATTTAAATTTCATATTCACATCAGACACATTGTCCTTTTCTGAAGTGGCAGGAGGATTATCTTGTCAGCTGTTCTCTTGTTTAAGTCTCAAGGGCTCGTTCCTGCACTAGTCCTTTGTCGTACCGCCTCTCCTTTCTTCTGCAGTAGGCGAGGTCATGCAGGCACTAACTACGGGCATGTTATCATTCCTATTCACTAAAACAGCATTCGTGTTAATGTATGGCAACATAAGTGAGGGAAAAGCACAGGGTTTCATCACCCACTTCTGAGGCAAATTCAACAATTCAGACCTCAAATCTCTTTTGTAGCCCTACTGCTGAACATGAAGAAAGCATATTCGAGATTTTTAATATTTACCGAGTCTTTTCTGCAACACTTAGATACCCAAACCTTTTGTAGTTTAATATCAGCGGGAAAGCTATTTGACTTTCTTCGGTGTTTCGGTTGTGTTTACTACAGTGCAGCCCGGCATTATTTGTCACACAGCACTGTGAAGATTAGAACCGTCGTCACCACTTGTTAAGCGAGCTCTCTGTGAATACACTTTACGGCTTCATTTCACAATGATTTTCTATCTTGTACCGAGTAAGTCACAGCCAAACAGCACAAACGGAAAACGAAACCAGGTCGTCTGACACTTATGCCCAGTAAACGTAAACACATACATTCGATACATGTCATAACTGAAGGATTTGCCGCGATCTACGCGAGGCTAGCTGTTTCACCGTGACGTCATGTGTTAAGCGAGGAACATACAACACCTGCGCACGGCTGATTGCGCCCCCCTGGTAACAGGGACCTCTACCTGTCACCAAGCATTGAGGGACCTAAAAAAGACATCTACTTACACTTACCGCTCATTAATCTCAATACACCCTGGTATTTCAGATTTACAACACAAATCAAACGTTATTTCTCACAAAAGATAATTATAGTAACTTACACATATATAATAATCGTATTCTTTATTTTTCTACCAGATCTACAGCAATGAAGCCTTATTGATCCTTTACGGAAGAAAAATAATAATGCCTAGCCTAGTCTGCTTAAGTTGCTGTATACATATCATAAAGCTCGTATAGTAAAAATAACTAACACCAAACAAAAAAAAAGAAGAAAAAACAAAGTTACTGGAAATGATAATAATCAATTGTCAATAAGTCACTGTTGTCTTTTCATATATAAACCAAACCTCAAAAAATCTCAATATTGCTGTTAAGAACAGGGATAAAACGAAAACTGATAGTATAGAAAATAATAATAATCAAATGCCAATGCATCACTGATGTCTTTTCAGATATCAACGATCTCAATATTGCTATTAATAAAGAGGGATAAAACGAAAACTAATATAACTACTGCCATAAGGTAATTCCATCTCTTTGACAATATGGCAATACTAGTAATGGGAAACTAAAACTGGCAACATATAACTGGGCAGAGTACAATGCTGTGTCGGGCTGAATCAGCACTTAGGCCACAGAGTATATCGCTTCCGGCCGGGATCTCATTCAGCGCATTCTCTCTTGAACACTGACCTTTCTTATATTCTACTTATGTTGCACACATGACTACGTGTTACCTCCACTGTAATGCCTGAGTGCCATTTATTACACCTTAAGATTCTCTACTGGTAATCACACTTCAGCATCTAGTATTTCACTATATTAGTTACCTTTAAAGCCAAGCAATTCGTCAACTAAGATGAAACCATATTAACTCACATATCACTAGGCTACTAGAGCCCCAGCTCATATTCCAACCATCTCCATATATTCATTTTCTCCTTAGCACCTGTCCTAGTTACACACACTCTCTTCCTCATTCACTACACACTTCACCATCTGGTATCATGCCTCTTCAGACCCACTTGTCATTTAACCGCTCTTGTCATGGCTATGTATAAAATGCACACACTCCACCATTCTCCAGTACGCAGCAATTTACTTCCAACTACAGATTACCTTTTTTACTTCTTGTCACTATGCCTTCGTCTTCTCTGTTCTTTTGGCCCCATATCTCTCTTAGGCTCAAACTTCTCCCTTTCACTAGGGCACCTCTTGCTTCTTCTTCTTCCTGACTCCCAGTCGTATTTTCGCTTCGTTTGCGTGCTCTTGTTACATCCTGCGTTTCTACTCCCACAATCGCTCCCTGTTTTCTTCTTTCTTCTTTCCCACTGGCCTCCGTTCTGGACTCCTTCCATATTGCCCTGGTCTCCCTTATTTCCCTCCTCATCTCTGCTAATACCTCCCTGTTCGCTACTTCGAATGCTTCAGCTATCGCATCCATCCCTTTCTTTCTTTCTTGCTGCGAGCTTGGATCCGGTGCTTTATTGTCCTTGGTTCTTTCTTTACCTCCATGTCCGTCTTCACCCACTTTACTGTCTCTGGCCTGTCTTACTTCCACACTTTTCCCCACTACCATTTCGTCTTTGCTGTCATTTTCCATCTCTCGTAATTTCTTCGCAGTCCACACTCTGGTCCATATACCGTTAGTCACAACTAATTTTTGACCCTTAATATAGGCTCTCAACCCTTGTAATTTAGCCCTGGCCAAATGTTTCTTCAGTGTGATGTTCTTTACCCCTTCTCTGCCAATGTCTTCTTTGATCCAAATTTTTGTGCTACGTATGTTGTCTGCACCTTTTAACACTGCTTCCGCCATCAAGGTGGAAAATAGCTTCAGTTTTATCGGTCTGTCACCCCTTTTTTGCCTATTCTTTCCACATCATCAATGTCAACTTCACTAAAGTTAATTCTCATCATTTTCTGGATAATCTCCACTACTTTGTAAGTTGTCAGTACTTTATCTTTCTGCTTTATCTTCCGGTACTCCATATATAAATAGGTGTTTCTTCCTCCGTTCTCGGTTACAGCCTTCAATTTCCGATCGCAGCTTCACCACCTCTCCTTCCATCTCCCTTATTCTTGTCTTGAGTGTTATAATCTCTCTCTCGTTGGATTCCACTTTGCTCATTATCTCGTCTGATTTTCCCTGTATCCACCGTCGTATATGCTCAAATTCCTTCATTTGCTCCTTCATCATATTCTTAATATGCTCAAACGGGCATACTTCTTCCACCACTTTTTTTAAGACCTCCACGTCTTCCCAGTTCATGTTGCCACTAGAAGTCGGGCCAGGGTTTACCTCTACACCTCCTATAGTTAGTAGTACCAATATCACCGCTGCCGCTAATATAATAGCTGCACGATATTGATCCACTCCAATCATCTTCCTCTTCCCACTCGAATTACTTTACCACACACCGTTCACATTCCACGCTGACTCTCCTGGCACCTCCACACAATACGTCCGTCACTGAACGCTGACTAGGTTAGACTGACATATATAATAATATCACAATCATTATATTTTACTTTCATCAAAGTATCCTCCTTTGGATTCAATGACTGCTTGACAAACTCGAAGAATGCGATCAATCAGTTTTTGTAGGTGTCCTGAATCTATACGATTCCACACATCCTTAGCAATATTCCAGAGATGTTCCTTGCTAGATATATTAACTTCCCTGATACGTCTGTCCACTTCATCCCAGACCATTTCAATGGGATTACAATCGGGGCTTTGGGACGGCCATACCATATCTTTCAGTACTTTGTTTTTCCTTTAATGCAATGTAGTTTGTACAGTATTCTGACCGATGTTTTGGGTCATTATCCTGTTGTAAGGTGGACCCTTTCCCTATTAAGCGCAATCCACTTGGTATTGCATGATACTGAAGTATGCGGTGGTAAGGCTTCTGATCCATACATCCTTCTGCTTTCACAATGTCGCCAACTCTATCTCCGTCAAAACATCCCCAAACCATAATAGAACCTTAACCGTGTTTAACTGTAGGTAGAACACACTGCTGGGCTACCCTTTCTCCTACAAATCGGCGAACAAATATTCTCCTTCTGGTTCCAAAAATCTCGAACTTCGATTCATCGGTGAATAACAACTTTGTCCACTCTTCCGATGTCCAATTATGAAGTTTACTAGCCTATTCAAGTCTCTTCTGTTTATTTATGGGCCTTAGAAGGGGTTTTCTTGCTGCGACACATCATTTCAAGCCGGCTTCAATCAGTCTCCTTTTTACTGTTGTAACAGATATTGTTGTGTTCATTTCTACCAATTCTGCACGAATTTGTTTTGAATCTATTTCTCTTACTGGTAATTCAGATATATTTATCATCACTTTTAGTTGTTTTGCGAGGTCGTCGTGGTATATCCTTATTGCTACCTGTTGTATTCTGGCGGTGAAGGGTGTATTGCACTTCCCCTATAGACACTGCACTGTTTCACAATTTGGCTAATAAATAAACCTGCTTGGCTAAGTGCTACAATTGCAACGGGTTTTTCTAGGGATATCTCCACTCGTGGAGCCATACTAGCGATGAGCACACTTCAATTGTCACGAAGGAACTGACATGTAGGAACCACATGTTATGTATCGTAGCAATGCTTGCCGTTCGCAGCAGATATCACATCACTGCAGGGAACAACACAGGTGCACCAAATGCGGCGTCCGTCGGCAAATAGGTAAACAAACATATCCGATAGGTACATAACGTTTATGTACACGACATTCCTTGTTGGATACTATAGTATCTCGATGACCACAAATAAAAATCATGACATGTGTACAACTGTTGTACTATTCCTTTGCTTCCTCAACCGTACCCACGGTATTAGACCTTATCTACAGAGAACTAGATGTCAATTATTGGGTGTATTGAAATTAATGAGCGGTAGTGTATATATATATATAAGCAAACATTGCGGCCAAATACGATGGACTTATCCCGATTGAAGACACAAAGCTTATGGACATCGAACATCAGCTACAGTTCGTTCCCCAGCAACACTTCGCATTTTACAGAACTGCACCTGCAACATTAAACTCTGAAGAGGATTATGATGAACATGAAGACTTGAGATGCATACCTGAGCACTATTGCTTGACTGCACTTTCGAAAATAATTTATTTAATTTAATAAACATCCTAATCAAATGTAAAAGTGAATAATTCCACTCATACTTTAAAATGAACTTAAAATACAAATGATAAGTTCCTGTTTATTGTGTTGCCTAGTTTCTGCCTTGTGGTTTTGCTAATGTATTATCATCATTTTATTGCAAAAATCAAAGGTTGCAGAGTATGTTAAACTTGTTTCTTATCTCCTGAGAAATGGACTTACTCGCAATGGAGCCTCCAATTGACGCTTTCGATATGTACAGAATAATGTATCGAAAATCCTGGGTAGAAATGGAAAATCAAGGAACAACTCATAAAGTAAGGAAGAACCGAAGCTCAGGCAGATGATGAGAACTTCTTCAACACATCATCGAGGGGACAAGGACATGCGGGAAGGCGAAGATATTCCTGGCATAAAGACATGCGCCGCTGGACGGACGAAATCCTGTTGACATTTTTCTGCCCACTGTTTCGCGAGTAATCATTATCAATCTGATCGCAAACCTTCGTACCGAGACGGCGTCCTAACATGTGTAGGAATTCATCAAAATGGATTGAATGATGTACTCAGAACTTTTTATATTTTGTTTATTATTTCAGAAGCTTTGTACAGGCTAAGTTTTGAAACAGGGAAGTAATGCCTTAACAATTTTGCAAGTTCATGCGACAATTCATGAGCCCGGCGCAAGAATCGGAAGGCTCCAAACTAAACATTTTCAGGAGACACAAACAACTTCATAACACAATTATACATTGAAAAGTAAGGGTCATCTTCATTAACGAGCTAGAATAAATAGTAATATACATGTTGAAGTGGAAATGGTGCAGGTTGTGTTACTAGACTCCTCTGAGTTTATTCACACAACCACTGGAGCTGTCTTGTTTCATGCCCCGGTAAACTATGTTTACAATAGAGAATGCAATAACCAGTACTATGTAGGCCTACCTGAGTTATCAATGTAATATACATTATTACATAGTTGACTTACTGTGAGAGTAAATATCGTTACATTGCAACAAGATTTATATGCACCAAGGAAATGAGGTTCGCAGGAAGTTTTGAAGAAACTTCTCAAGTAAGTTGTGTTCTGTACCACGGCACGATAATCTTGTGGTAAATATATTTTCTCTCGCTTTCGTCTTCCCTTCTCGATTACACCGAAGGTCCGGTCGCAGAGGACGAATTTATGCCTGGGCTTTGGATACTAGTGTATTATTTTCTCAAATCTCCAAAGCCGGTTGACAAGTGTATATAGAAAATGAAAAATACAGAGGTTCTTATTTTGTGCTGACAACAGTTACAAGACTGTGATGTCATCACTTATCTCGCGTTGTAAGAAAAGATTAAGCATGCTAATCAGCTCAATTTGACTCTTTCTACCTATAGTTTCATCGTACATATAACAGAGTGTATATAAAAGTTATCTTCAGGAGTTACCTGGATTCATGCGCCGGTAGAAAGAGATACTTTTTATGACAGCTTACAGTAAAAAATTAAATTGACCAAAAAGTGGAACTGTCTGGTTCTTGCGCCGGGCTCTTCAACTGCAAAATTAAGAACAAAACTGGCACAAGCTTAAAAGATAGTTTCTGTCAGTAGAGTTTTCTGCCCTGACTCATGTAAATCAATGGAATCAATTAAGGTTTGTACATTAAGCAACTCAAGTGCACCACAATACCTACAATTAGTGAAATAATCTGTGTCGTAGCCCATCTTTCAAAGATTTTCGACGAATGAAAATCAACAAAATAGTAAAGGCGAAAATCTCATTCCAAGTAAATGTAGACCAAAGCAGCTATTATGACGGAACTACACTGAAGAAAATGGAAATTGCAACACCCAGAAGGAATTGTGCTACAATGCTGCAACTGAACATGCAGGACGAGTGTTCGGCTGTGCTTCGATGATTTTCAGGTCCCTCTGACCACAAGTTTGGACAACAATCAATACAGGATGTGCCCACCACGAGCTGCAATACATTGATGAATTCGTCGAGGCATGGAGTCAATAAGGCCCTGGATCGTTGCCTGAGGAATTGTGGCCCATGCTTGCTGCACTGCACGGGTCAGTTGTTCCAGAGTTGTGAGTGGCTGAAGACAGTTGGCCAGTAGTCGACCCATCATGTCCCGCACATGCTCAATAGGACTGCGGTCCGGGGATCTGGAGCGCCATTCTAAGGTTGTGATGTGGAGAGTTTCTCTGGAGATGCGTGCAGTGTGAACCCGGGCATTGTCCTGCTGAAAAATCAACTTAGCAATGTTCGCCATCATAGGGGCAACCACTGGTTTGAGTACCCTATCAACGTACTGTCGAGCAGCCATAGTGCCCTCAACAAGCACTAATTGCGATTTCACATTAAAGCCAATAGCTCTCCAGATCATAATGCTTGGTGTTGGCCCGGTATGCCTCTAGACAAAAAGATCTGGGCGGCCCCTCTACCCGGTACGTCGGCGCACACGATTCCGGCGATCACTGCGGGCAAGACAGAAGCGCGATTCATCACTAAGGACGACCCTATGCCATTCGTCGACCCACGTCGATCTTTCTCGACACCAGGCCAGCCTTAAGCCCCCTCCCCCTACAATATCCAACTCGGTCCGACGATCCAGGCCGAACAAGGTTTGCTCGAAGTTGGGGCACACAAATGTTCGGGCAGCGAATCTCCATACACTATCGAACATGGTTTGCTGCTCAAGGCCCCAACCTCGTACGTCAGATGTTTGTTCAACAAAAGCCTGGTGCGTCGCATTCCCACACACTGTCGTACCAGCATCGAACCAACCTTTTTAGAGTCACATACACGTTATCACTTTGTCTCTTTTAATTTGTGAGTAATAAATTGTATTGATTGCTACTGGTTTGTAAATTGAAGTAATGGACACGAAGAAACGTTTGGTTACCGCAATATTACTGTTGGATGAAGCTGGAGTATTTGTTCCCAAAAAAAAGGAAACCTCGAAAGTACTGGGTTAAAAGTTGGCTACAAAAAAGGAATGAATACTCACACATGAACTTAATATTAGAACTAAGAGAAAACAACCCGTATGACTTCAAGAATTATTTAAGAATGACAGAAGATGAATATAAGTACGTAATTGAACTAGTGACACCTTTGATCCAAAAAAAACCCAGCTCGATAGCTGCAGTCGCTTAAGTGCGGCCAGTATCCAGTATTCGGGAGAAAGTAGGTTCGAATCCCACTATCGGCAGCCCTGAAGATGGTTTTCCGTGGTTTCCCATTTTCACACCAGGCAAATGCTGGGGCTGTACCTTAATTAAGGCCACTGGCGCTTCCTTCCCACTTCTAGCCCTTCCCTGTCCCATCCTCGCTATAAGACCTATCTGTGTTGATGCGACGTAAAGAAACTAGCAAAAAAAGACGCAAAAAAGTAAAAAGGATACAGTATTAAGAGAAGCTATACCAGTGGATGATAGGCTTGTTGCCACCTTGCGTTTCTTGGCAACTGGAAGGAGTTTCGAAGACTTAAAATTTTCTGCAATAATATCGGCTCAATCACTTGGTAAAATTATTGGTAATAAGATTGTACCTTGGCAAGTTCTCTTCTGAAGCAGCTCCGAATGTTTTCTATTCTTTTCTTTACAAAAACCAAAGTGGCCTCATTAATTGTATTTATTTTGTGTGTGTGTGAATTCTAGTAGCTCTTACATAGCCAAATCCCTCTTTTGTTTGTTATGGTACTCCGTTGACGATATCTGCCATAAACAGGGATCGTGTCTTTAGGTTACTATAAAATCTCTGGGTTCATAAATTTAAACACCATCATCTTATCTGCATCTCCAGCCTTCATTTTCTTCATGCTGGGCTGAGTGGCTCAGACAGTTGAGGCACTGGCTTTCTGACCCCAACTTGGCAGGTTCGATCCTGGCTGAGTCCGGTGGTGTTTGAAGGTGCTCAAATACGTCAGCCTCGTGTCAGTAGATTTACTGGCACGTAAAAGAACTCCTGCGGGACTAAATTCCGGCACCTCGGCGTCTCCGAAGACCGTAAAAGTAGTTAGTGCGACGTAAAGCAAATAACATTATCATTATTCATTTTCTTCGATTGTTTTGACACAGTATTATCTGGTAGCGTTTCTTCATTCACTTCCTCGTGCATAATGTAGTGTTAATAAAAACAACGAAATAAATGTAAACACAGACCACCGAGACTGACACGTCCACCGTGCGATCAACAACTGAAGTGAGTCACTCGATTGTCTGCCGCGCAACTCAGGTCCGGCTCAAACCAGATTGATGCGCACACACACTGTCCGACTTGGTGCGCCGAACATTTGTTGCTCCCCGGTTGGCGCGTGTTTACGGCCGGGGTGGAAAACCTGAGGTCCGTCCAACCCGGTGCGGTGCGGTTCGCTCGCCACCACACACTATCGAACATTTGTCCAACCCGGTCTGCCATCCGACCAAGTTGGAAGAACTGACGTACCGGGTAGGATAATGTATGGGGGGCTTTACACGTCGCTGTTGTGGGGTCAATGGAACACCTTCTGCAGGGACACGGGCTCGTAAGCCAGCTGCACGCAGGCGATTACCAACTATTTGTTGTGTAACGTGGGGTGCCACAGCTGCTCGAATTTGCGCTGCTGTGGAATGGTGTTCCATCCGGGCCATCCGAATGATGCGGCGATCCTCTCTCACAGTTGTCTGTCGCGCTGGGCCTGTGCCAGGTCTATGAGTGTGGGTACCTTCATTCGACCACTGCTGCCATACACGTTGTACCGTAGATGCCTGTCGGCCAATACGTGCAGCGACAGTCCTTAGCGATAATCCAGCCTCACACAGCCCAATTATCTGAGCCCTCTCAAACGGCGACAGTTGTTGATAGCGTACTCTTCTCTATCGTCGAGGCATGTTTGACGGGGAACACTTCACAGCACAGACAGCAAGTCAACTACGCTACACCAGAGTCCGTATACTGGAGTTGATTCCTCCGCGACCAATTACGTGGGGAGACCTGTAGCAACAATCCAATGGGTCTGAAACTTTGATCGTTTACATACCTACAAGGCACCGTTCCATATCTTGAAAATCAACACAATCGACCAATGCCTTCATGTGTTGCAATTTCCATTTTCTTAATTGTATTAAAGTATTCAGTAAGTCTGGCTAGCGGTATATAAGCTTTAATGGCCTGTCTTTAGTTCACATTTGGGTGAAAACATTACAAATTCTAAGTTTACATAATTGCATAATTTATTATAAAACCAACGCTACCATAATTGAGCAGTGATTATGCTTAGCACATGACCAATGTCCGGACATGCAAGTGCAATGATCAAAATAACTTAATGTCTTAGATGCCAGCAATGAGCAAGTGATTAGTTGAAAAGGATTCCAAAATAACACAGAGACAGATCAATGAAAGTAACAAAATTGCTCTAGCCCATACCAGAAGACATAGTGCACTGTAAACACTAGGTCCTGCCAGCAAAGGCATATATGCCTCTCATAATTTTATATTTCATTCGGGGTAAAAATACTGCTAACAGAATGGGGCCGGCGCAAGATACCTACGGAATGGATTACGCCATCATATTTCCGTAACAAAGGGAGGAAGCTGCAGCGAATGATCCAGAGAACTGTGAACTCCGCTCGATAATTTGATGCAAGAGGAAATCCCCGGGGCAGAGAAAGGGTGTATAATAGTGTCACTAACGACTGCATACTTCATTACCCAGTGTGAGGCTATATTGTGAGCGGTTTCACTATGGTTGGTGCAGACCTGAAGGAAAAATAATTTCGTGCAAGCCAGAAAGACACGCGAAATTATGTCCAACGAGGAGGAAGATTCACGCCAAATTTGAAATGTGATTCGACCAGAAGCTGATATGCACCTTGACTGAGCAAATTGGAAATGCAAACGGCCACGTAGAGCGTCTGTATTCAGGGGAGAACGTGCATGTCTTATTGTCCTGATCGTGGGAGAGTTCATTTATATCACGCGAGCTTCAAAACATCTTTCGCGGGAGTTCGTGAAAGAGTCTCTGTTTGTGAGTAACTTAATGGTTTTTTTCATGAGGGAGTATCTTACTATGATAAACTTCATTTTGAGAGTTCAGAACTTGGAATCATATATTGAAAGAGAACGTACGACGAATAATACAATATTTATTTGCCAAGTCTTGTTGAAAATAGTGAGACTGATATTTCATACAATTTTATGGAGAATTTGAACTTTGTAACCATAGAAATTCCGTAGCACACGTAGCTGAAATCGGGCATTCAAATAATATTCATGAACATTTCGTGGCAAAAATACTTGTGTTCAAGTGGAAGGGCGTGTTTCAGCAGATAACGTGGTGACTAGCATAGTGGTGATAAGAGCAACTGGTTGTAATCTGGCCATGTGTAACAGGTTGTACTGCAAAGGGCAAGAATCCGTCGCGCGCAGTTTAAAATCCATGTCAGCCTAAAAGTTAATGTGATTTGGTGTATGTGTAAACTGACGTGAAAGAAAACACAAGACGTCGAGTCTGATGCAAATTGTGCCAGAGGAATGAGTTCTCAAATTCAATTGATTAAATATCATATGATTACTTAATTGTCAAGGGGATAGTATAATTAAGTAATGCATAAGTTCTATTTGTTAACTGTAAATAATTGAAAGTCATCATGACGAATGCATTCAGATCACCTTGCTTTAGGAAAAGTGAGATGTTTAATTGCTCTTTCAATTTTATTTCCTTTCTGTCCATTCTTCTTTGTTTGTGGAGAGGCTTTGTTCATGTTGGGTGAAAGAAATATTTAAGGGAAATTGTTGAAGTCATGTGATTGATTTAATTTCAGTAAATCAATTTTGGGAATCAAAGGGGCATGACATGCAGTCAGATTTCACCATGGATGTTTATGACTGTTTGTTAGACCCAGGAGGGATGCTGAAGCGGACCACTAAGTGGTCGAAACATGTCCTGTAAGTGCTAATTTATATTCAACTTTGCCTGAGGCAATAATAAAGTATCGATTAGGTAGTTATTTTACTAACTTCTTGATTAGCTACATGATACGAGAAGGCACTCCGTTGATGTATTTATTTCGACGAGGATATTCAATCAACAAACAGGATCATTGTTTTGTGCAGCCTATATTTTTATCCTCACCTACTCTCCTAGACGGTGTTTATCTGATGATTTATTTTATTGTTTCCTTGAGGAGCATTTTCGTCTCAATATGAGACAGAAATGAAGCGTACAACCGGATGATAGGGTAATGTTCTTATGTCGAGTTGTCGTGACGATTTATTTCAGGTAAAAACACAGTGATTGCTTTATAGTCTAGTTCAAATTTTGGGTGAAGATGAAATCGTTGTAGGTGTAAAAACATCATTTTTATGAGTTCGGAAAAATTTGACAGGCGTACATGTATAATTCAAGTGATCTATAGATGGTCCGCACCCGCGAACTTTCGCGGGCAGCTGCTAATAGTGCAGTGACTAAACCACTTAAGTTTTCCTGAGACAATAAAGTAGACAAAGCTAGGATTCAAAAATGGTGTCGTAAACAGATTTGGAATAATGAATATTCATAATAACTTTCCCCATGATGAACACTATGCAGATTGAAATTCAGTATATGATTGTTTTTGTTATTTGATCTAATGTTCTTAAATCAATCATTTTCTTCAATCTTACATAGTAGTCTACCCATCATTTATAGAATTAGATGCGTTATACTGTCCATTAACTTATATGTAACACCTATCAGTCAGGTGTTGTCTTGCGCCATGGACTGGACGCGCCAGGTACTCGCGTGGTACATATTCGGGGAACATATAAAATGCCCAAGTGCAGATGAAGTAAAAAGTAGTTTGCTTCACATACAATTTTACTCCACACAAAGCACGGGAATAACAGTTCTCTGTTACATGCAGTACAGAATCCCACTGAAGGATGTCTCCAACTGTAGGCACCTTCAACAGAATGACTATGAACATGCGTCCACTGAGAGCTTACTTCTCCGAAATGCATTTCTCGCCCAGCTTATCAGTGGGTTAACATGTGCATTCTTAGGTTACGTAGCTGAGTAAACGTACCATTGCATTCTGTACAGCAGTAAGGTCCATCCTGAGAATGAACTACCATATGGTTACGGAGATGACTCTTCTGACGAAACGAACATTGGCACTCATTACAAAGGTATGGCCTTTCCCCGGAATGGACAAGCATATGAGTCTTCAAATGATATTTAGTTGTGAATGTACTATTGCACACTGTACAATGGAATGGTCTCCTTCCGTCATGAACAACCATGTGTTTCACGAGATATTCCTTCTTCGAAAACGTAGAACCACAGTGGGAACACGAAAAGGGTCTTTCCTCACGATGAGTTGCAATGTGCCTTAAAAGATCACTTCTCATTTTGAATGTACGACGACATTCCTCTCCACACCGGTATGGCCTTTCTGTAGTGTGAGTATACATATGAGTTCGAAGAGTACTCAACATTTTAAAAGTTCTATTGCACTGTTCACAGCGGAACATTCTCTCGTTAGAATGAGTTATCATGTGGTGTTGAAGTAACCTCTGCTGTGAGAACTTCTTACCACATTCCGTACAAGAAAATAATTTCACGCCCGTATGAGTTAACACGTGGTTTTGAAGAGTACCTTTCTGAGAAAACGATCTAAGGCATTCTTGACATTGGAAAGGTCTTTTTCCCGTATGAATTATCATGTGTTGCTTCAAACTAGATGCTGTACGGTACGTTCCACAGCATACGTTACAACGGTAGCAACTTTCTCCGAGTTTAGTCAGTTTGTCTCTCTTAAGACAGGACCTTTCAATATTATTAGGATTTTCAGGTGTACAAACTCTTAGCATTTTAACAGAGTGAGCTAACACGTGTTCTCTGAGTTTAGCTTCCAGCCGGAACGTCATCCTGCACACTGCACACTGATGCACATTTTCTCCAGAGTGCACCGTCAATACCGCAACATTCTCCACACTGCAATAAAAACAAAATGTAAAGTTAAAGAGGAATGAAAAACAATCACAATTGTACCAAAACATACATATAACATCACTTCCAGGGAAAGAAGATAAGTCAGATGGATGGCAGGAACATATCCAACAGTTGTACCAAAGTAAAGAAATTGATAGATTCTGGAACAAAAAGAGGCTGTTAATGCTGATGACATGGGAGACCCAATTTTGAGCTCAGAATTCCACAGAGCTTTGAGAGACCTAAGTAGGAACAAGGCACCGGGAACTGATGACATATCCTCAGAATAACTGACTGCCTTAAGGCAAACTAGCATGGCGAGGTTATTCCGTTTATAGTGTGTACGATGTATGATACAGGAGAAGTGCAATCTGATTTTCGGCAGAAAGCCAAGAAAGCCAGTTCCCCACGCATTTACAGAAGAATGGAAAGACAAGTCGAGACTGAGTTGGGAAAAGATCAATCTGGCTTCAGAAGAAATGTGGGAACACGTGAGGCAATCCTCACTTTACGTCTGATCTTAGAGGACCGAATTAAGAAAGCAAAGCCCACATACATGGATTTCGTAGATCTAGAAAAGACATTCGATAATGTTGATTGGACCAAGCTGTTTGAGATACTGAAGGTGATCGGCATCAGATACCGAGAAAGGAGAATTATTTACAATCTGTATAAAAATCAATCTGCAGTGATAAGAATCGAGGGCTCTGAGTAAAAGGCAGCAATCCAGAAAGGAGTGCGGCTAGGCTGCAGATTATCCTTTCTCATTTTCAAAGTTTACATAGAACAAGCGGTAAATGAAATCAACGAGGAATTTAGAATGGAAGTCGAAGTCCAAGGAGAGGAAACCAAAACCCTGAGATTTGCCGATGATATTGTTATTTTATGTGACTCTGCAAACGATCTGGGGAAATTACTAATTGGCCTTGGAAAAGGAATACAATATGAAAATAAATAAGTCCAAAACAAAAGTAATGATATTGTTATTTGTGACTTTGCAAAAGGTCTGGAGAAATTACTAAATGGTATGGACAGGATCTTGGGAAAGGATTACAAGATGAAAATAAATTCGTCCAAAACAAAAGTAATGGAGCGCAGTCGAACAAAGTCAGGTGATGCAGGAAATATTAGATAGAAGTAAGGACGACATAAAAAGCAGACTAGCACAAGCAAAGGCCTTTCTTAAGAAAATAATACTGCTCACTTCGAATATTGATATAGGAATTAGAAAGATGCTTTTGTAGACTTTCGCCTGGAGCGTGGCATTACATGGAAGTGAAACATGGACGATAACCAGCTCAGAAAGAAAGGGTTTCGAAATGTGGTTACAGAATAATGCTGAAAGTGAGATGGGTAGATCGAATCACGAATGAAGAAATACTGAATCGATTTAGTGAGAGGACATCGATTTGTCTAAACTTAAGCAGAAGAAAAGATAAAATGAAGGGGCACACCTTAAGACACCCAGGACCTGTAGAGTGTTTTGAGGGAAGTGTAGGTGGCATGAACTGTAGAAGTAGACCAAGATACAAATGTGACAAGCAGATTAGAGCAGATGCAGGACGTAGTAGTTACGTAGAAATGAAAAGGTTGGTACTGGATAGGGTGGCATGGAGCACTGTATCGGACCAGTATATGGACTGATGGCTCGAACACAACACACACGTATCATATTTGAAAGCAATAATTAACTATCGGAAACAAGTTGATTACGTGTTAGGTTTTACAAAATCTGTGCATTTGCTCCCACCTTGCAGATGAACTCCCCACTGTGAAACCAGGTTAGCAATATTGAGCAATCATTTCACACTAATTAGCTGGAGTCAGGTGAACACACTGCACAGTGATATCTCATTAGGTACAGCATGATAAGGGCTTCTGTAGTTAATGCCACAAAGTGATATCATGTCTTTTCAGCTTCGATTCAGTTAATTTATAACTATGACGTTTCCGATGGAAGACTAAAATAATGTCTTTCAATGAAATGAAATTTCTAACATATTTTTGGTTATAAGGCATCCCTTAAAGTGAAAAAGTAAAAGCCTGTGATACATAAAAAATCGGGCACATGAAGGTTAAAATTCATCCGACAACATTTGCAGTTTGCCATAGTGATAGAGAGTACAATAAGGCCATCACTATATTTAGGAATCTGATTTTTATACAATCCGGGAAATAAATTACATATGATAAAGTGCATTCATTTCAAGCTAATTAGGAAGCATGTTCTAAGTACGTCAATAGAATATTTTAGCTACATTATGGTAGGTGTCTTCATGAATAATCAATTACAAAAGATGATAAAACATTCATGGATGACCTCTGACTAATTTCAATTAGCCAATTACCGTCTTTGCCGGCCCCATGGTGTAAGGGCAGCGCGCCTGCCTCTCGCCCGGAGGCCCAGGGTTCGATTCCCGGCCCGATCGGGTTTTTTCTCTCGAGCTGAGGGCTGGCTCGAGGTCCACTCAGTCTACGTTATTAGAATTGAGGAGCTATCTGACGGTGAGATGGCGGCCCCGGTATCAAAGCCCAGAATAACGGCCGGGAGGATGGGTCGTGCTGACCACACGACCCCTCGTAATCTGCAGGCCTTCGGGCTGAGCAGTGGTCACTGGGCAGGCCAAGGCCCTTTCGAGGGCGTTAAGTGCCGTGGGGAAAATTACCGTCTTTGATTCTGGATCGCATTTCAGTCGAAAACGTTGACAGCGGCTCATAAAAGTTCATCAAGATCCTCAGGCTGCCTTCAAGATAGTTTCATCAATGATATATCTAGGAGGAGAGGAAAGCCCATCTGTGATATCAGTCCTATCGTAGCTGTCGCAAAGTGAGAGCCCGTGCACCCCTCCGCAGATGATGAATCAGTTCTCCTCCAAGACATTGGCAATAACTCTCATTACTTTTGTGCCGGGATGACTGGCTCAGACAGTTGAGGTACTGACCTTTAAACCCAAACTTGACAGGTTCGATACTGCAGTGGAATTGGAAGGTGCTCAAATACGTCAGCTTTATGTCTAAATTTAATGGCAGTAGAAAGAACTCTTGCGGGACACAATTCTGGCATATTGGCGTCTCCGAAAATGGCCAAAATGTAGTATAATTACTTTGGTCTGTTTTCAGACCAACTTTGCTGTAAAGGAGTGAAAGCTGGGTGGACTTGGTATACATCATTAATGTTAGAAGTAACACATTTGAAATAAGGAAGAGTGGCCTATATTACAAAAGGAAGTACCAATGACAGGAGGGTATTTAAATGCAGAGATGAGGTCTAAATTATGCATAAATATCATGGATGAAGCGGTTTTGATGGAGCGGACTTGTGGTGCAAATGGACGACACATATCGCAGGTGGCCATGCGGGGTAAGACAAACAGAACAAAATCTAGGCTGTCATTAATGTTTAATGATAAAAGGTGTAAAAATAAACAATTCCACTGTGGTAGGAGTAAAAACATGATTATGGAGGTTCTGAGTTGCTTCACGGAAGCTTGCAGAATTAATACTGAAAGCCATAAGAGAATATAATGCAGACGTGTGTAATTTTATTCTGGTTTCATGCAATTTGAGTTTACTTGAAAAAAATGAAATGTATGCCGTTCTTGGTTTAATAATATTATTTCCAATATCCAGAAAATTGCCACCGACTGTAAGTGACTGACCACTAGAATTCTGTCCGAAATGATATCCTGGACATGCCGCAAACCAATGACATGAAGTTTTTCGGTTTTAATCCTAATCAAATCCTCGAGCAGTAGTTTTACATCTAATAATCCATATCTCTCAAATTTTCAAACAACGCAGAACTAGATTTGTAATTTCAGTCTTGTCATGTAATGCGCCTACTTCCCGAGCAAATATTGGGGCATGCCAGTACAAAGTAGCAGAAGACTAGTATGCCCTGTGTTGCTGAATCATTGGAAAATACGAGAGTGAAGGAGAATGCAACCCTAATGACAGTCATGACTACGATAGTATATTTCAACAGAGTTTGAAGCAGGAAATTGATGTTACATAAGGCAAACAGGGAAAGTCTTGTTGTTGCGAGACCAGCATTGAGGAAGGAATTTGCGAGAGGAAGAAGGGAAGGCTACTCCAAATTTTATCCATAAGAACACCTTGAGTGGGAGAAACACATCTCGCGGGAGTGGTAAGTGAACTATGCAAGAAAAGAAATAATCTAGTACAGAAAGTCATTTTCTAGGAATCCCTTCCTGTAACCTGTGGATTATTTTCATGCTTACCACAGCAAAAAAAGACTATGCAAGATAGCCCCATGTTAATGTAATAATAATAATAATAATAATAATAATAATAATAATAATAATAATAATAATAATAATAATTGTTACCGCGAGGGTACACACGCCCGGTTCATTCAAATGAAGCGCCCTGAAAAACGCCATCTTCAATATGAACTTGCAACAACTTGTCGAAAATGTTTCGACTTTTCTTTACGGATGTCTCTTCCAAAAAGGAACTGATGTTGTGCCCTCTAGTGTGAGGAGGAACGATTAAGACTGCAAAGAAATTTGTTATTTTAAGATTTCCTAAACTGAATCGAATTATCTTTGTTCTTTTTGTGTATCACAGTTGTCAATAATTCGATCTCTTTCCGCCAACTTCAAAGTTGACCAATAGGAAATTTTGTGTATTTATTTTCAACTAATCATCGTTTTCTTGCGCATATTTAATTATCCAACAAAAATTGGGGGTGTGTCGGGCCTTAGCCCGGAACTCTCTAGAACCTTCCTCTCGAGCATAAAAGCTGGCAATTTTTCGAGCCAACTTATCTTCCTGATCGTCCCGTTTACAGAGTGTGTGCTAACAGTGGAGGCGAGGGCGTCTGACCCTTCATCGAGCAGTCCAGCGCAGTAAGTTAATGGCAGCCATTTAATAACTAGGTGATAGTCTGTGAAAGCTAGCTCGAGGGGAAGGTTTCCTGTCTTTAAAAATGTACTAACCTTTAATTTCCAACTTTCTAAAATGTAAATTTCCACTGCAAATTCCAAACAAGCCGATAAGCACTTACCTTAAATTCGGGAATAGAGAGTGTGACACCCTCTCGAGTTCCCTATCAACTTGACTTTGAGGTGACTATGATTCTGTAATAGTTTTCTGGCTGTAACTGCACTTTTCTCCCTCTGGTCACCTCATTAGTATAGGATTTAGCTCTGTAATATCGGGCAGTGAGCCCAACTAGAGTTTTTAAAGTTCTAAGTGTAAGTTTTCGGGAGTGCAAGTGACTACCTCCGCATCATTTTGATTTTTGGGCCAGTAACTTTAAACTGTGTTTCTTTCTTCCTACAAAGGCCTGGTAGAATGAGTATTCGATACACCTGTTAAAATGATGAGAGTTAGGACAGTGAATTAATTCATTGAAATGTAAAATGTAGGCGGTGCCTCGAGAGGCCTGCACAGTGTAAATATGCTCTGGTTATTGAAGGTTGCAGTAAAGGTATAAGGTCTGGAGCGTAGTCTCCTTGATAATGCCACTTGCTTTACGTCGTACCGACACAGATAAGTCTTATGGAGATAATCCTCTTTGTATTTTGTAGAAGTGTTAGCATACTTCGTAAATGAAATTGTGAGACCTGTCTCGTTGACCACCGAGTGGATGGAGCAATATTGCTCAAGTAACCTTTGTAAAATTGGGAGCTTTAAGCTCAGATGATTAACTGACAAATTTTGTTGATTTTCTGATTTCTCCTACTTTGTATTTAAATTACTGTACCCGAAATCTTGTTCTTCGCCGAGCGACGTGTTTTGTTAAAATTTAGCTTCTGAAAAAACCAAAAGAAATTTAACTGTAATGTTAAAACTTTTAATTAAGCTTTTGATTGTAGTAGATAGATAGATCCATCTTCTTTCACCTCAGCCCACCACGGAGTCTCCGTAACAAGTGGTATCAGAGCGTGGTTGAATGGGTCTAGATAAATCCCCTTTTGACGGTTACTAATAGAAATGAACATCGAACTATAAAAATTGTCTTGGTTGCTGGAAATTTTCAAAATTCGTTTAACATGTCTGGTCCTCGTGAAGTCGAAGCAGCCGGATACTTGGCAAGGAGGAATTGATTTATGAGCTTCTAATTAGGAAGGTCCAATCTGGAGGCACGGTTGTGGCAGATATCGCCAAACTTAAGGAATCTTTAGAATTTCCTATTTGTATCCCGGTATTTGGGGAGAAAGAAATTGATAAGGCTCTATCCACTATCACGGATAATACCACCGAGCTAGCTTCTGTAGTTAGTTTTCTTGAAGTAAGCGATCCTTCTGCTAATCAACTTAAAAGAGTTCAAGCTAGACTGTTTCACATCTAAAATAGGGCTAGGGACCTACTGTCTCTAAAACTGAAGGACGATCATGCTAACGAAGCAAGTAACCTATTGGAACCTCTCTGATATGTCGAATAGAGTTAATCAATTGTTATCGGAGACCGCTAGTGCTAAAGTTGACCCTGTTCAAACAGTAAACTTAGCTGAGGAAGAGGACTCTAGTAAGGCTATTGAGAGTAGGAAATCTGTGGCTACTCAACAAACTTCTGCCCCATCGAATATAGCGTCTGCTCATCCAAGACAACTTCCAACTTTCTTTATGAATAATGCAGTGTTTGAATCTTCTCAACTTCCAATGCCATGACCCATAATGTCGCCCGGCTTCAGCAGCTTGCCCTACCCCTTAGCCATGTTGCTTAATGGTATAACCATGTTCTCCATTAACTCAAGTAATGAAGTCATTTCGTTTTTAATACTTTTAGTGGAATTTCAACACCATGCTTTAGTGTTTGCTCTCTCTCACTCCCAAATACTTTAAATTATTTACCCACATTATGTAGGCGTCCTCTCGGACCAAATAGTAAAAGCAATAGCAGATAGATTTTCAATAGAAGGCTTCCATGCCCATCTTCTGGCTAACTTCATTCCGGCTAGAGCTATGTCATCTTTAATCCAGAAGTACTATTTCGGAGTACAGAGGTTGGACGAGAACCTTGCCGACTTCATTCCATATATAAAGTTCTACACCAGGATATTCGCTCTTCATTTCCCAGAAGACCAAATTGTCCAAACTATAATAGAAGGAATCTCTCCGCCCTAAAAGTCGTACATATATTTCACTTCCCCGCCCCACACCTTCTCGGAATTGGAGGCAATGGCTGTGTTAGCCGAAGGAGTAAGATACGCTGACACCTTACGAGTCGCCATCGAGCCCCCTCCGTCATCTAACAGTGCTCGGCCACCACCTCGCCGAACCTTTCCCACACGCAAGTGTTATGCATGTGGATCAACTGAACACATTAGGAATAAGTATCCCTGTACCCACTAGGAACGGAGCTGGTCCGTCCCAAGGTTGTTTCAAGTGCGGGTCGTTTTCCCATCTGGCTAAGAATTGCATTTCAAGTACCAGCACACCTTCTTGTTCAACTCGTGGGGCTGCCTCCACGAATACAAGTGATAGGAAGTGACTAGTGTCACCGGCCGAGTCACAACGTTCACATTCCAGAGGCTCAGCCCCTTAGGCAACAAATCTTTCGAAGATTAAACTTCATCTCATTTATCATTTGTAGGTCCTAGGGAATGCCAAAAAGTTGCTTCGCAGGCTCCTGGATTCGTACCATTTCTCAAAATGGAAGTAAATAACCCGTAACGGTTCTATTAGACCCAGGAAGTGTGAGTTACGTTATTTCCGAAGAGTGGTATTCTAATTTAAAACCTTGTTGTAAATTTCCGGACTGTCGTTTCTCTTCTATTAAATGTGTTTAGGCAAACTCGACACCATTCGAAATTTTAGGCTTGATTTTTGTTAAAGTTCGCATTTCAGAATTTACCTGGAAAGTTAAGTTATTTGTAGCTAAACAATACTCTTGCCTGTAATATTGGGGGCCGGTTTTATGTCCCATTCAGGTCTTGTGTTCGACATTCAGAGCAAGTCGTGCACCTTCAAGTTTTCTAGTAACATTTATGTCCCTTTGTTGAAATGTAATTCTGCGTCATTTGCATCTATTTCGCCTACCCAGAGTGAGATCTTAGGCATGTAGCTGAGGACCAGGCTGAAAGTATTAGAAGGTTGTGTCAGTCTTTTCCTGACGTATTTTCAGATAGCCTTGGCGTCACTGACCTTATCGAGTACAAGACTGAACTAACTGATTCTATTTCCGTTAGGTTTCCTCCTTATAGGCTGTACCCACCTGAAATGAAGGCTCTTAAGGAAATAATTGAGCAGATGTTAAGGGATGGTATCATTCGACCTTCCAAGTCGGCGAATTCATTGCCAATTTTTCTTGTACCGAAACCTCAACGTGGTTTCAGGCCTGTGATTGATTACAGGGTTTTGAGCCGTAAGGTTGTGTTACAATCTGTGCCCCTTCTGGATCTTCATTCTTGTTTTTCATGGTTTCGCAAGGCTAACATTATTCAGACATATAATCAAATACCACTGGCAGAAGAATCAAAACATCTGACGGCTTTCGCCACGGACTGGAATATGTATGAATACAACCGCGTGCATTTCGGGCTCCCCACGTGTGCAGCTGTCCTCACTAGACTGCTAGATAGGGCCTTCTCTGACGTCAAATTCGAATATCGGCATCATTACCTCGATGATGTCGTGTTTTCGGAAACCTTTGAAGAACACTTAGATCATCGGAAGGAAGTCATCAATCTCCTTCGGAAGGCTGGGTTGACTGTTAAATTATCCAAGATAGCTTTTGCCAAGCCTTCTATGTCGTTCTTAGAACATATTGTGTCGCCCGATGGTGTTTCTATACACCAATCATGAACACAGACTATTCGTGACTTCAAACCTCCCAAGGACATTAATGGAATCGCTAGATTCATAGGCACCGTGAATTTCTTCAGAAAATGTATTCCTAAATATGCTAATAGGGCGGCGCCCCTGAACTTACTTCGCAGGGAAGGTGTCAAGTTTGAATGGGGGATGTCGCAGCAAGCCGCTCCTGAAGAACTTAAATTAAGCTCTTGTAACGCCCCGGTATTAGATATGCCTGATTTCTGTAAGAAATTCACTGTCCAAGCTGATGCCTCTTCATCTGCTGTGGTCGCTGTCCTTCTTAAGAAAACGGAACTCGGAAGGTGGCACATCGCCTATGAGTCTAACACCTTATCGGCTAAAGAAGCCAAGTATTCTGTCCAGGAACTCGAGGGTCTGGCAGTCTTGTTTGCTCTGGAGAAGTTCCACCTTTATGGAACACGTCAAATTTGAATTAGAGACCAACAACCAAGCTTTAAGTTGGGTATTAGCTCGACCTCGTCGTACTGGACGTATCGCCCGTTGGACTATCAGGATCTCGGCATTCCAATTTGAGGTACGACATATTAGGGGTTCAGAAAGTGAAGTTGCTGATGGACTAAGCCATTTGAATAACGATGAAGGTCCAATTTTTCCAATTTTTGGGTGTTGACGCCATTTTGTGCAGCGAATCACGATGTTTCTTTGTGTATATTAATCTGTGTGAATAATGCTAAGGGTCCGTTGATATTCACAGTTAAATATTTTGTGGAAGATGGAAGAGCGATGAGAGTCCTGGTATTTGAAGGAAAAATGATAGTCCATTCTACTCTGTTCTTGAGGAAGAATTATATTTCTCGAGGTTGGTATTTCTGTTTATTTATTCTTAGTGTGGCATTGTTGGGTTTACATTAATGAACATTTCCATTATTAATGCTGCAGTTTAGTAAAAGTGAGGTGTAAATCTAAAACCAAGTGCAGTGTTTCTGTGAAAATGGATCTAGATAAAAGTCCAGAATTGAGCCGAAGTGCGAAGATGAAAATAATGTATGGCCGAGTGGTTGATGCAGCAAAGAAACTAAGAGCACAGATACATGAAATAGAACAGGACTGTAAGTACACCAGATAGATTGAATGAAGAAAAGAGGAATTATATCATTAAATTTTTCAATAGTCTTCCTGATCGGGATGCACTAATGTTGTATTTAAGTGGTTTGATCAAAATAAATCTTGTACAAAGGAGACGCCCTAGGAAAGGTCAAAGTGATGTCCTTCTTCATGACCACTCATATTCTTACACAGTTAGAACTAAAGAAAATGGCGTTGTGATGGAAGTGCCCGTTTGCTATAGAGCATTTTTGGCTTTGCATGGAATAACCACAAGAACCATTCAAGAACAGATAAAGGAATGTGGTAAGGTGATACCAGACACAAACAGACCACATGCTCTAAGTGACGGAACCTGGAATGCAATTCATGAGCATATTTAGTCTCAGGAAGGTCGTCAATCGCACTATTCTTTGAACCGGACATCAAAAGCTTATCTCCCAGAAGAACTCAATGCAAAGAAATTACACCAGATGTACATGGAGAGGTATACAAATAATCCAGTGTCTTATGACTTACTTGCGAATATTCAATTCGAAGTACAATATATCATTTGGATATCCAAGATCGGATACATGTAGTGAATGTGACGGTACGAAAGCCCAAGAGATGCATTTAAAAAATGAACTGGCATCTTTGCACCAGAAATAGATTGATCAAGGCCTATTACAGCAATTGACTACAAAACTGAAAGAACTTGAAACCAGGAAAGAGCTTCATTTGAGAAAGACTGGAGCTTTTTCTGAAAGTAAACGTCTCTGCAATAAATTTTGCGCCAAAAGGAAGGAAGAAGAGGCCATTGCTATGGATTTTCAGAAGAATCTGCCAGTTCCAAATATAGCAAGTAACATGGTATATTACAAACGTCAGCTGACAGTTCATTCGCATAATATCCATTTTTTTTGCTAGAGGCTTTACGTCGCACCGACACAGATAGGTCTTATGGCGACGATGGGATAGGAAAGGCCTAGGAGTTGGAAGGAAGCGGCCGTGGCCTTAATTAAGGTACAGCCCCAGCATTTGCCTGGTGTGAAAATGGGAAACAACGGAAAACCATCTTCTGGCCTGCCGATAGTGGGATTCGAACCTACTATCTCCCGGATGCAAGCTGACAGCCGCACGCCTCTACGCGCACGGCCAACTCGCCCGGTGTATCCATATTTTAGCTAGTGGAGAGTGTGTATTCTATGGTTATGATAAGACTATAGCAAAGAGAGGAGCCGATGATGTAATATCAATGCTTCACCACTTTATATTTAACATTCTCTCTCCTGATGCGAAACGGCTTCTTATATTCTGCGATTCATGTGCTGGCCAAAACAAAAACTTTACTGTATTTCGGTACATTCATTATGTAGTAACAGTTTGCCAGAGGCTGGAAAAAATTACGATAACATTTCCAGAAAGAGGGCACTAATATCTTGAGTGCGACAAAAATATGGGGCTGATATCACACACTGCAGTAACGGAGATACCTAAAAATTGCTAGGAGGTCATACGCCACAGCAGACTTAAACCAAGCCCATTCCAAGTTGTTGAATGTCATCAATCAATGTTTAAAATATACGCTCCTAGATAATGAAGTATTAAAATACTAACAGGGCTCTCGGCCCGACGATACATGGGCTAATCCCAAGCTACTGAGTGACTCAAATGAAAGTTAATTTAATACATTAAAGAAAAGAAAACAGTTACGAAAACGTAGTCACCTCAAACAAAGATGAACGGGCACTCGAGAGGGTAACGCACTCTCTATCCCCGATTTACAGTTAAAGACTGTATGAAATTTTACATGAAAAGGAAGAAGTTTACATCAAACGGTTACATAGTTAGAAATTCGGACCTTCCCCTCGTATACGTTTGCGGAGACAGCTAGAAAGATAGAATATTTGTGGCCATTACCTGGCTGATGTTCTGCCTGCCAAAGGATGAGGCGCCCCGCCTCTTGTCTTAACACACACCCTCAGAAACACGACGATCAAAAGACAAGGTAGCCAGAAAAGCCGCAGCTTATATACACGAAGGAACGGTTCTAGTGGGTTCTGGACTAATCCGGACATACCCTCTGAATTTTATTGGCAAATTCAAAGTTTACACCCAAAGAACCAAAAAGAAGCCTGTGGTAGACTGAAAAATAATTACAGAAAATTCCACCTGGCTAGCTTCAAGACTGGTCGGATGAGAAAGAAGTGTTGCAAACCTTGAAATATATAATAAAACAAATGAGTGTTGTTTTGCTAGACAAACCCCATGAACTCAAAATTTATTTCAATAACAATTTATTTTACCTTGCAGCAGGGTGCATGACCACACGCTTTTGGTAATGACATCTATGGAGATATGTCCGAACTTCTTGAAGTAAACAAACAAACACAAAGCAAATAAATGCAGTCAGTTTAAGCAACTTCACAATAACACAATTACTCTTTACTTCAGTAGTGACAACTTCTGATTAAAGTCCCAACTTCTTGTAATAGCAGTTTCACATTCAGTTGGATAGATAGAGTTCATTAAGCCGGGCTGAGTGGCTCAGACGGTTAAGGCGCTGGCCTTCTAACCCCAACTTGGCAGGTTCAATCCTGGCTCAGTCCGGTGGTATTTGAAGGTGCTCAAATACGACAGCCCCGTGTCGGTAGATTTACTGGCACGTAAAAGAACTCCTGCGGGACTAAATTCCGGCACCTCGGCGTCTCCGAAGACCTTAAAAAAAGTAGTTAGTGGGACGTAAAACAAATAACATTATTATTATTATTATTAGAGTTCATTAAGGCGCTTCTTTTGAATGTGCGGAGTTGAGGTGTATCTCCCGGTACAAATACAATTTCCGATTATGTCTTATTTAGTTTTGCAAGAGACTTCTCATGGTTGATCCGTATTGAAACTGACTTAAGCAAGTTATCACAAAAGTAATTTATTCTATTATCACCACCTATTGAATACAAGCCACGTGCTCATTTTTGTTGTGCCGAAACCCCACGGTGGCTTCAGGCCTGTGATTAATTAAAGGGCTTAGAACCGTAAGGTGGTGTTACAATCTGTGCCCCTTCCCGATCTTCACTCTTGTTTTCCGTGGTTTCGGGAAGCCAAGTTCTTTACCATTCTTGACCTGAATCAGGCGTACAACAAGATACCTCTAGCTGAAAAATCGAAACATCTACCAGCTTTTGCCACGGATTTGAACTTTTATGAGTACAACCGCGTGCCTTTCGTGGTCCCCACGGGGGCAGCTGTTCTTACTAGACTGCTAGATAGGGTCTTCTCGGACATCAAATTCGAATATTTGTATCACTACCTCGATGATGTCCTTATATTTTCTGAGACCTTTAAAGAACACCTAGATCATCTAAAGGAAGTACTCAATCGCTTTCGAAAGCCTGGGTCGACTGTGAAATTTTCCATGGTAGCTTTTGCTAAGCCTTCCATGTCATTCTTAGGGTATACTGTGTAGCCCGATGGCGTTTCCATTGATCATTCTAGAACGCAGGCCATCCGTGATTTCAAATCTCCTAAGGACATCAAAGGAATTGCCAGGTTCATACGCATGATGAATTTCTTCAGGAAATTTATTCCTAACTTCGCTAACAGAGCGGAGCACTTGAACGTACTCAGTAGGAAAGGCGTCAAATTTGAACGGGGGCCGTCTCAACCGGCCACTTTTGAACATCCGAAATTAGGTCTTTGTAACGCCCGTATTCTAGCAATGCCTGATTACTCAAAGAAATGCATTGTCCAAACCGATGCCTCCTCATCAGCGGTTGCTGCTGTCCTTCAGGAAACAGAACTTGGAAGGCGACCCATCGCCTATGCTTCTAGGACCTTATCGGCTCAAGAGACCAAATATTCCATCTATGAACCTGAGGGGTTGTCAGTTTAGTTTGCACTAGAGAAGTTCCGCCCCTATCTGGTACATGCCAAATACGACTTGGAGCAGATGACCAAGCTTTAAGTCGGGTGTTAGCTAGGCCGCGCCGTACTGGTCGCATAGCCCCTGAGCCATCAGGATTTCTGCCTTCCAATTTGATGTGAGGCATTTTCGAAGATCTGAAAATGTAGTTGCGGATGGACGAAGCCGCATGTTTTCTCACGAATTGGAGACCACCGAAGAGAAAGATAGTTCTTCTCTTCCCTCGCACGTACCTTCGGGTATTAATGCTATTCTAACTGATACCCCATGTTATTTCTGGATATTGAAAAATACCAACGTGAAGATCCTGTGCTGGCTCCTATAATGGAAACCCTTCCTTCGGGGGAACATGTAGTCCCTTATGTGTTGAAGAATGGGGTTTTGTGTTGCCCGTCGAGGCAAGATCAAATCATGGAAGTAGTAGTTCCAGCTCTGCTTGTGCCTATGATCTTCAAGTACTATCATGAGACCCCATTAGGAGGCATTTAGGCATCTTCAAAACTCAGGAAAAGATCCGAGAGTTGTTTATTTGGAGAGGTATGGACGGCGAAATTCGAGAAATGGTAAAAGCTTGTAAACCTTGTCTGCTTAGTAAGCCCACCTGGTCCACTAAGCTAGGTCTGTTCTCATCTCATCAAGCGTCTTGCCCCATGGAAGGTCCATATATTGCACCTTTAAGACGAATGGCCAGATGTATAAATTAATTAAATTATCAATTTCTACATGTGAACGCTGAAAATGGCAAACCATGGGGATATTTCACAAATTTGCAACAAAGAGACATCACAGAGGGAAGATACATCCCCTCGACTTGCTTAAAAGCACGTCCTAAGAAGACCCGAGCTATTAGCCTGCACCAATAACGTTTATGATCCCGACAATGGGAAACTCTTTGCCGAACATTCCCCAGGAGAAAGAGGACGTTGGAATTTGCCACACCTTAATGAGAGACGGAGACAGCCCATGAGACAGAGTTATACCTGATACCCCTCTGTGAGAATGGTTTAGTCCTTGTTCAAGTACGTCAGTACAGCTGTAGGCAGTTTCCGGCTACTCAGAAAATTACTAAATTTAACCGCCCTGCCATAGCGGAAATATTATTTAGTCATTTGTGATTTTGAGAAGTGAAGTAAAAGAAAAGTAACGTGCTCTAGACTTGGATTAAATTTAAGGAACTGTGTGTGCGGTTATGTGAAGTTATTTTATAATTAATGAATTATCGGCATTTACGTCATAAGTTTCTAAAGAATGGTTTCACCCACAAGACTGAGTCCCATGGCGGGAAGGCGCCACTATTCATCAGCAAAATAATCCCAGTGACGCTTAGCAATCTGTGCAAAAATGAACGATCATTTCTTATATTCAAGTGCAACGTTAAAACCACACCTATTTTTGAAGTCATTAGAGTTGTTTCAGTGATTAATTAACCTACGGACAATTGGAAAATTGACGTCAGGGTGTGATATCACTGCGCCATGCCCCTCCCCAAGGGCCACTCCGGAGGCGTGGTTTCCAAAATTTACAAAACCAACGGTGGAGTCCTACCGAACACCCAGTCTTAGTTTCAATTTCAGAGACTCCTGTCAAGCTTCAGACTAGATCGTGACGGGCCGCGGAAAGTGTTTTCAAGTGAACTTAAACCCGCCGTTGTATATGCAGTCGCCGCGAGTATTTCAGTGAGTTAAATTGTGAATTGTATCTTAGGGCCATTTTCTCCAAATCGAGTTAAACCTGGTATAAATTAAACCCGTTTAACTTTAGTACCTAGTTTAAAGTTGCGTCCATTTTCTCCACCAATTTCTGACACTCGTTTAGTTTAAACGGGCGAGCTGTCGTTGGCGCTAACGTTGGCTGCACTGAAGGAATAGTCGAAGGCATGGTCGATTGGAATTGGCCAATCAGAGCCAAGTAATTCAATGACCGACATTTTTGTAATATCAGCTGTTTGTGGCGAGTTAATGCTATCGTACGTAGTGAATAAAGAACAAATTCGGCGGGATATTAGCTTTACTGATAAATAAATTGTTTACATTTGTGCGAAGTGCTGTGTCATATAATTCTACCTATTGCTGTCTACAATTTATTGGAACGCACTTTTATTTCTTATTTTTCTCTGTCATGCTTTACCATAAACAAGTACCGTGGGCCTAATACTTGTCTTTTGATGTCTATTGTCTTACGGAACACACGGGAACGTTGAAATATTAAAATCCTGGTCTTTCAGCAATAGGCCTACGGTATTCCTTTCCTCAGAAAATCAACATTTATGTGAATTTCAAGTAAACAAATTCCAAGCATGCTCGGGATCTATCTCCTATCAAAATCCACCGCCCTCGGGCGGGATCAATCTCACAAACCTTGGATCCAGCAGACAGACCACTGAGGATGTATTATTTGGAGATGTATTACTTGATTCCATATTCGTTTATAACATAACCAAGTTCGCGATATGTCGTACTGTATGCATAATACTCTTCTCCCTATAGCATTAATATTTCTATTGCTGGTATGCTGGCAATAGATACGATGAAACATTCTTAACTATAATCTGTTCTATTACAAGTTTACTAGCAATCATGAAATACTTTATTTTTTTCTGATCCTATAAATATATAATCTAGCGATTAGAAATTGTATACCACCGCCTCTCCTCCCGTGCCGGTCAACATTCGGATGGTAAAAATATTTTCGACAAATTAGATTCGAACCGTCTTGTCACGGATTCGGACGATGCTGACTACACGCTTTAGCGACCACAGCCACCACGCACCGCAGGAAGAGCCGACGTATTACACGACTTATGTACGAATATTTTTATGCTTCACATTACAGTATTCATACCACGAACAGTATTTTACAATATATAATATTATAAGGAGACTGCAATTTAAGGTCTGTGGTCCCCGTTGTTAATGAAAAAAATGCCTGCGCATCATATCTTAAAGCAACCAGAATCATTGCTTCTAGCGAAATAACATTATTTCGTGCAGTTGACGTTTTAAATGAATCCTTCTTCGATACTAGACAATCCTTGCTATTCGCTTATGAATTATAAATCCATCAAAGAACTCCGTTACATCCGATTTTCCAAGATTGTAAACTTTTGTTGGAACGCGGCTTCTTAACCTCTCTTGTACATCAAAATTATTTCCTATTTAACCAAAGACTTCAATAAATTCTCCCATTTTTCTAATGCTAATACTAGGTTATAATTTTAGTACGTTTTTCATTAAAGTGCTGCAGTACTGGTAATCAAAACTAACCCTTCTATTAGGAAAATCACAGATACGTTAATAAAATGTCAAGAAGGTTGAATATAAACAGCAGTTTAAACCAACAATATAGAAGGTTTAACTCTGAGCCAGGTTTAAACTTGATACAAAGTTTAAACCAATATGGGGAAAATGAATGTTAGTTTAAACTCAGACTTAAACCAGATTAAAATAAACCTAGTTTAAACTCATTTGGGGAAAACGGCCCTTAGAGAACTATCGAGATGCTACGAGCTAGTGTAGAACATGAACTGTTGGGACACTTAGAATGGTCACAATATCGGAGAATTCCCAGTGTTATTTATCACTAGGGCCGGGATTTTTAGGTTTTAAACTATTTTATTCCTTGCTAGTTAACTGCAGTATTTTAACTTACTTATCCATTTCATTATCATTGGAGTAAATTACTCGAATCTTATAAAACCTAAAAATAACTAAATAAGACGTTAAAACCTAAAAAAAAACTAAATGGGCTATTCAAGACAGTATTACGTTATTTTGAAATAGAAGTACCAAATATTAATGAAATTGAATGATTTTTTAAAAATAAACATTATGCACGACTTTTTGAAATGACTTCATGGTTTGGAACTGGAAGTGGTTTGCAAGTATAACTAGTGAGAGCGAAACAACGTGATACGATACTATTCCACTAGGGTACAGCACAAATCAAGAGACAACCCCCTGGCGTTCACTGACCTGTATCTAGCAGGTACAAGCCCGCCTAACTTGCCAGCTTCAGTGCATCTCTCATTGTGTACGGTCGACTACCGCCAGCTACGGCTGTTTAGCTCTATACACACTATTATGCGACAAACTAAAATTAATTTTCCCTATAAATCAAGTTATTATTGAAGGCAGTTTAAGAAGCTTACGCATCTCAGATGCCTAAAGGGAAGTCATCATTTGCTTTACGTCGCACCGACGCAGATATGTCTTATGGCGACGATGGGATAAGAAAGGCCTAGGAATGGGAAGGAGGTGGCCGTGGCCTTAATTAAGGTACAGCCCCAGCATTTGCCTCGTGTTAAAGTGGGAAACCATGGAAAACTATCTTCAGGGCTGCCGACAGTAGGATTCGAACCCACCATCTCCCAATTACTGGATTCTAGCCGCACTTAAGCGACTGCAAAAAAAGTTTGAATGAATAGTATAACTTTAGTAATGATTGAAATGATCATTAAAAACTATTTCAGGAGGATAGAAAAATAAAAAAACCTATTTTGAGCTATTAAAAAACTAAAACGTGGTTTTTAAGAACCTAAAAATCCGGGCCCTATTTATCACCAATAGACGTTAAATTGCTAATTTCAAGGCGTACCTAGATGTAGTTACTGTTTTCCAGGGTGATAGCGGTCAGAACATTTGTATTTGCATCAAATTATAAGCTCAGATGCAGATTTCGTAGTAGAAGTCGCAAATTTAAAGATATCGCAACTAGGGCCTAGTAAAAATTATATCGAAGCTCAGGAAATTCACAAACTCAGGACAAATTAAGCATGGGGTTTTGTGATCAGCAATGTACGCGAGAAGTTCGACGTTTCATTGATGACAATGTTAGCTGTGATAATGGAGTCGGCTGACCAGTTTGTACAAATTCAAGGGCAGAGGCACCTGGCAGCCCACTGCAAGTAACGGGAGAGAGGCAGGCCTGGACGTATCCTTTCTGTTTCAGTAGCAAGTGAATAACATTTCAATCCACTACACAAAGAAAGGGGAGGGCTAGTAGCAGCCGTACGGAAGGTAAACATCAAGTAGAGAGTTTCTTATTCTGAATACAACGGAAGCCAAACTTTGTGTATGTCAATTCTGTTTATGTTATATAAATCGTGTCTTAATTTAAGCTTGAAGAATGCGTGTGATTTAACCTACCTGCGAGTGCTATATAATTAAAAATGGATCCAATCTGCGTGTGCGAAGTATTGTGTAATATAATCACCATGTCCAAGATGGATTAATTAAAATCCAAAGCGGGGACTAAGAGGATGCAGCCCACGTTCAGCACAAGGTAAAGAGCACGTTGTATTTATACCTAATGTAATAAAAATGACGTGAATAACGCGTGGTCCGTTTAGGTTAGGATTCTATAGATTTTTATATGTAAATTCGCGTACCTGATATTGAGAATCTGGTTTAAATCAGTTTTGTAAGCATAACCTATGATCGAGGTCGGAGCAATCAAATTCAACGATCGGAATGTGAATGTCCCGGGCTCGATAAAACAATCATAATAATAAATGAGAAGTAGTAAAAATCAATTTGAGTCGTTAAATAATATAAGTTTTCGTGTTTGTGATTAATCAGAAATTTATTTGACCTTAGGATTAACTTAAAGTCCAGGATTATTGCAGGCACACGGTAGGCCATAATAATAATATAAAATTTTGTTACGTCATTTAAATTCAGCTGAGGTGGTATAATTCAGTAAATAATAATGTACCGTTGATGTTGGAATGAATTATATGAATATTTAGGTATAACGGTAATAACAGACATACAATGATTTTATGGATTTCCTTGTTGTGCTGATGAACGATTTGAATGCGCGATTTTTGATGCATAGTGAAATTAGATAGTAAGGTCATTGGCAGGCGATCAAGGTTCTAAGTTCAGATTTAAGTAAGGAATCACTGCTGACCGGCTCAGGTTTGACATGTTCAAATGTATTGTACCGGGAAATGATTGTGGGGTCTGAGCATGGGAAGGATCTCAGGTAGTGTCCGGTGTTTCTTCGAGCAGGTACAGAGACGGATAGTATCGCAAGGCGAATAATGGATGGTAGTTCCTTTTCTTATAAAATTTATTAATAATAGCCACAGTTCACCCTGCAATTGCAACTCAATTTGGTAGTTAATATTCGCCAAAATGTAAAAGAAAAGATTTATGTTATGATTTTCTTGACGTCTGTTCGCTTGAGATTTTCAAAAATAATTATTATTCTTCTACAGATCATGAATAGCCCAGTCTTTCTAATTTTAAATGCAAACACACAAAATATTGCTTAGCACCTTGGAAATTGTTAGTTCATCATTTATGGTGCTCACCTACAGTCTTTCTAAATTTTAAATCACAAAAACACACACTTGTCATGGAAAGTTTGATAAATTAAATATTTGAACTCTTGCAGTATGTCTTTCAGTTTGTTTAAATTGAAAAAATGAAATGAATAAAGCACTGCAATTAATTAATGAGTTAGAAAGGAATTTATAGCAAAATATGATTTTTTTAACTGACGATGAAATTATGAATTAATATCCACACGCAGCACTTGTAAGAACACTGTACTGAACAAAGTGTTTTGTAAAAAGTCACTCAGTTGTGATTACTCACTCAGATTACAAGAAGATCTGCTCATAAATCTTGGAGTTGTGCTGTACGGTGTCTGGAACATTCCGCGGAGTGCGGACGAAGACTCGAACTCAGCACCGGCGATGTTCAGTAAAAATACCACGTTTATCTCCCTCGTCGACGTCCCTCGATTAGTACCATAGCTGAAGACACCAGGTAAATCCCTTGTTGGAAGCGACGTTTGTAGCAGGATCTTGTAGCACTTTTGCCAAGATTTCCGTTGTTCTTGGAAGAAATGTCAGAACACGGAAAGTTCAATTGGCATTATTGAAAATATCACGGATACTAATATCACACACCGTCGTAATGCACAGTTATATTTTTATACTGATTTAACGGCGTTGAATTAACATTCACATTCCATGCCGCAGAAAACACAGTTTTTATATACACAGTTCACGAGCACTTGAAAACGTGATCTAACACAGTCTCTATCACAGTCTCTGAACAAATATTAGTAACAGATTAAGGCGATGTTATGGTTGTATTCACACCACACTAGTCCGTGCTACTTAATATTATTGTAAAAAGTCCTTAATGTTCACTGGATTTCTCACAGTGATGATCGAAAGATCGAGAAAGTGCACAATGAAAATAGTTAATTTTTGCCCTGTTCTGGGACGAATGTCGAGTAAATACAGTCTCACACAGTTCACTGTAAGGGAAATATGTCTTAGAAGTGGTTTTAAATTACGATTTCAGTTTACCACACGCAATGATTTATGATATTAGGACAGTTTAGAATTATGTGGAATTACTACAGTTCACGGTGTGGTACTTTAGTCAGTGAAATATTGGACACTTCTATTCTTACTTCTTATTAGAGCTTTCACCTTTATAATAAACTTGCAAGTATTATATCACGCTAATTCACCTTGAAAAAGTCTAGCATCTTACAGTCGTCGCGGCGCGGCGGAAACTTCACGGTACGACGTCCTTTTACATCAGCGTTTGAGTACGGCCACTATTATGTCCTCGTGAATCGCGACGGAGCATACTTTCTACACACACTGTGCACGCAGGACTCTGTACACGGGACTGCACTGACTATGGCCTTGGCCCAGTGGCGTATATATACACGTCTGGCGGGGAGCGCTTGGAATCAGGTGGAGGGGCGAGCATTTCTCCCAAACTTTAAAGCGTCATATTTCGGAAACCACTGGACGGATTGATTTCAAATTTGGAGGGTTTTACTTCCAGAACATCAGCTATAATTCAGCCTTGGTCTCGTGTTAATCAGTCCAGGCGTTAAAAAGTTCGTAAAAATATAATCGAGAAGCTTCGGTAGGGGAAGTAAGCTTCAGGCGGCGGTGACGTCCCTTGACCTTGCTTGACTCGCCTTCTCCCTCGCGCCGTGCAGTAGGAGCAAGAACATTCTCTCACACAGCTGCTCATGCAGCGGAACTGAATTGTATGCGAAAAAATAAAGTTTATAATTTATACGTGCCAGGGCCTATCCCTTCCTGGTACAGTATGGTGATTTATGGAGTGTGAGTGAAATATGGAAATATAAAACAAGTATGAAATAAGATCCCTGATAGTAACAATTTATAGGTAAAGGAATAGAGTCTTGAGGATCATGTCGCGTATATCAAATGAATGTCGTATTGTGCTTATGAGAACGGCAGAATGAACTTGTGTGATTATTTAGCTCACGTGTAACAGAGCGATTCTACGCTGATAAAATGGGGGAATAATGGAAAATGATGAAAACTAGCACAAGAATTGTGAGTTTAAGTCTACGGTAAAATACATATGATAATAATGGACGTAGAATGTTGAATATGCAAAATGTAACAGGGGTGATAAGAAACTCGGAGATATTCGAAATATGGGGCCGAGTGGAAACATGAAATCCGAGCGGAACTAGCAATAGATTTTGGACTTATGTTGTGATTATTGTGGAAATGTTTTATTTTCTAGTTTAAAGTTTTGGAGTATCAGCCACAGATAAATGCATTATTTAATGTGATTGCCACCAATAGCACCTCAGCGTCTCTAAAAGCTTGTAATAAATATACAACGGTATGGATTTGATTAATCGTGTACTTAATTTCTGATGTAAGGCGAGGATTATGTTCATTAGGTAATTACTGATTTTCCTTTTATTTCTTATTAAACGTGATTTAATCACGACTTACATGGAAATTACGCGGATGTCAGTTTATTTAAGTAAAATTCATTGTAGGCGTAGCTTAGATTTATTTGTTTTGATTTTTCTTCTGGTGTGCACTATCTGGACAGTGCTGTGTATATCTTGTACATATAAATTTCAAGTGTTAGGTTAGTAGGACCAACTGGTATTCACAGTCAATAAATTAGACCAAGTTCTTTACGCTTCCATAAAGGCACCGCAAATAAATGAAGTAATCACCACTAAAAATTTAGGTAAATTAACGTTAAATCGTGCAAATGAACCGAACTTTGGTGGACTGTAATGCAAAATTAATGCCGCAAGTTGATCTAGCAAGGTGGAATCTGCCACCAGCAACAAAGAAATGTATCACAATTGTTTTTTTTTAGGTTAAGGGTAACACGCGGCAATGAACCTATGTTAAAAGGCGAGTTCATTTGGCCCATGTAAAGACTGAGGTATTTAACCTATTTTTAATGTTTTGTCCAGTGGCCATTACAGGAATTAAATTTAGGTTGTATCATGGTTGAACAATTAATTTATATCCTTTATTTTAATTTAATGTAACACAGCCTTTGTGGTTTTCTGTCCGCCTCTTGGAGATAATTATGTGTCAAAGTTTATAATTTTAAGAAAATAATGTCCAATTGGAAGAGTGTTCATGGTTCCTTTTTTTAAATGGACTTTTTACATTCTAAGGTAACTTACAAGGTCATTGATTCAAGAGTAGGTTGATAAGTAAACGTGTGAGTTTGTCTCAGACTATTCTAATTAGTTTAATTAATTAATTATTTAATTTCAATTGATTTGCAAGCTTCAATATTTATAATTTGAGACTTACGAGTGTTGAGTCCAGCTTGGAATGCTACAGCTTTTTGCATAAGCGTCTATCGACGGGTATTTTGTTTATCCACAGTGTTTATTATTTAATTTACAACTAATCCATCTAATTAGTGGCCTATTTTTGCAGAACTTATGAGTTGTTTAAATTTTAGCTAATTACCTTTAAAATCCAGTTTGTTTTACTTTATTTTCACTTAATCCTGCTATTGCAATTGTTGTTAATAAATAATAACTTTATTTGTAGATAGCTAGACTAGTTGTTATTTCATTTCCTCACCTAATTATTTTTGGCCCTACGACCACGAGGAAATCCATGGGACGGACCACACCCGACGAAAGAGTCTACGTGAGCAGTGACTATTTTTATTTTTCAGCAGCAGCCGGATCAACGGTCCATCAAAAGGAGCACCGCAACACATGCCTTGAAAAGGGCACATAGGGCGAAATTCGAGAAATGGTAAAAGCTTGTAAATCTTGTCTGCTTATTAAGCCCAACTTGTCCACTAAGCTAGGTCTGGTGGCATCTCATCAAGCGTCTCGCCCCATGGAACGTCTATACATAGACTACATCGGATCTTTCCCACAATCTATGGGGAACACAAATAAATTTATTCTGATGTGTGCAGATGGTTTCACTAGATTTTGCTGGTTATTTCCGACTAAACTGGCAACCGCCCAATCTATAATTTCTTGTTTGAACACCATATTTGCTTGTTTTGCCCCCTGTCAATATATAGTTTCTGATAATGCTAAGGAATTCACATCTAACTCATTCCGTAAATTTTCTTTTGACCTGCCTATCTCACACGTAACAACTTCTGCTTACTGCCCTCAACCATCTCTGGCTAAGATCTGCTTTAATTGCATCTCATCATGAAGATCATTCTCGGTGAGATACTTCCCTGCATTGGTTATCTTTTGCTCGTAATTCGGCAGTTCATGAGTCACACTCCTGCATCTCTCATCCTAACACGCCGCTGTCTAATCTTTGGCCACTTAATGACCTACTACCAGAGACAATAGATCCCGATAATCTTACAGATCTATGGAAGGCTAAACACAACTTAAAAGTTTCCCATGAAAAGATTAGAGAAAGATATGATCGTGGACGGAGGCCCACCAATTTAAAAGTCGGATATCAGGCAATGGTCAAGTATTTTGTTCCTGCGAACAAGCTTGCCCCCAGTTTTCATGGGGCGTGCATTATTTTAGACTTTCTCACACCCGTGACATTGTTAGTCAGTAACCCAGCCACAGAGAGGACCTTTATGGCTACCTATCTCAGGTGAAGCCTGTGTAATTTCATTGTTGTTTACATTAACCGTTAAAATTTGGCAGGTGTCGAAGTTTATGTTTCTTTAAAGGAGGACATTATTTTAAAATTCTGCTAATAATTGATTCGAGGCCTTCTGCCCCGTTTTTGATAGAATTTTGTATATTACCTGATATGTACGATCTTCCTCTTTGAATACTCCTGTGGTCAATTCCCTGGTGGCCATTACCAAGCCCCCGTCTCCTGCATACACACATTGTTGACACACACTCACCATGAACACCACCCGCCCCTCTGCCTCAAAAATAAAGATCGTACTCCCGAAACACCAGCAACACATTTCTGTCGCCCATATATTATTGTTTCAGTGACCCCTCAGCCATCGGTGGCCGTCTTTCAACATCTGGCGAGTGATACCAGAGTGAAGAATGGGCCCACATCACTCTAGTGACGTCTCCTTCTGGACGGCACGCCTGAGTCCATCTTTCCGGCAAGGGCTGAAGGGCGTTATCACCAACGCCAACCCATCCGGGGACTGCACATCTACACAAGGTCTGCGGCGACTATCACAACGACTACCCCTCTCATAGTAGCCGGAGAGGTGTATCTGAGTGTATTTGGGGGGGGGGGGGGGTCCGGGCGACCTCACCTGGGTAACGGCAGCGGCAGCAGGTCTTGCCGTCAAACTTAATCAACATGTAATTAACTTCTACGATCAAAAGGAGATCTTAAATCTGGTTTTCAAAATTTCCTAAAAAATCAACTTTCAGAAAAGACTTATCGCCTAAAACATTTCAATGGAAAAAGTTCCTTCTCTCAAATTTCTTGTGTGACACCCCAAGGAAGAACCTTGGGGGGGGGGGGGAAGACACCTCAACTCCGCACATTCAAAAGAAGCACCCTAATGAACTCTATGTATCCAACAAAATGTGAAACTGCTATTACATGAAGTTGGGACTTTAATCAGAAGATGTCTCTACTGAAGTAATGAGTATTTGTGTTATTGTGAAGTTGCTTAAACTGACTGGATTTATTTGCTTTGTGTTTGTTTACTTCAGGAAGTTCGGACATTTCTCCATACATGTCATTACCAAAAGACAGTGGTCTGCTGCAAGGTAAAAGGAGTTGTTACTGAAAGAAATTTTGTGTTAATGGGTTTTCTCTATTATAACAACTTTCATTTGTTTTATATATTTCAGGGTTTGCAACACTTCTTCCTCATCCAGCCAGTTTTGAAATTAGCCAGGTGGAATTTTCTGTAATTATTTTTCAGCATATCACAGGCTTCTTTTTGGTTCTTTGGGTGTAAACTTTGAATTTGCCAATAAAATTCAGAGGGTATGTCCGGATTAGTCCAGAACCCACTAGAACCGTTCCTTCGTGTATATAAGCTGCGGCTTTTCTGGCTACCTTGTCTTTTGATCGTCGTGTTTCTGAGGGTGTGTGTTAAGACAAGAGGCGGGGCGCCTCATCCTTTGGCAGGCAGAACATCAGCCAGGTAATGGCCACAAATATTCTATCTTTCTAGCTGTCTCCGCAAACGTATACGAGGGGAAGGTCCGAATTTCTAACTATGTAACCGTTTGATGTAAACTTCTTCCTTTTCATGTAAAATTTCATAAAGTCTTTAACTGTAAATCGGAGATAGAGAGTGCGTTACCCTCTCGAGTGCCCTTTCATCTTGGTTTGAGGTAACTACGTTTTCGTAACTGTTTTCTTTCCTTTAATGTATTAAATTAACTTTCATTCGAGTCACTCAGTAGCTTGGGATTAGCCCCTGTATCATCATACTTCATTATCTAGGAGCGCGAGTGTACGCCTCCATTCAGCTTGTGTTCGGGCCATTTATTTAACCTGTTCTTTTTCCACGAAGGCCCAGTAGGTTAGGTACTTAATACCCCTGCGTACTACTTTTGTTAATTGTAAACTGCGCCTAGAGAGGCAAAAGATCATAAAGTTTTGTGTAATGTTGCCTTAAGTGGGCGGTTAAAATTGGGTCAAGGTTGGAGAGTATATAAGCTCTTTCCTAAATTTCTGTAATATTAAGGAGTGCCTATGGAAGGCTGTAATTTGTTGGAGCAAGGTGCTCTTAAACTGGGATATTCCTGTCCTTGTCTAAACGTTTACATGCAGTATTCAGATCGCTGAGTACACTTCATGTATTGAAAACCGGGATTCAGTTCGGATTGAGTCTGAAGGACGATACGGTAAAATCTGGGATCGTATCGTACTCGGTTCGAATTGAGTTCCATGTAAACGCGGATCGTACCGAGATCGTATTGAAAACGACTGCGCACACACTCCATGCTTGTTCTGACGAAATCGTCATCAAAATTCTGTCGAAACAACAAATATAATAAGCCAGTAAATATATTTACCTGTATAAATGATCATCAAATGCAATCATATTATAAGACGCCCAGCCCTTGCGATTAAAAAAATCACGATAACCTTCCGTTGAGGGGTAAAACTGGAGTGTGCATTCCATCTATTGCACCAATTACATTTGGAATACCACACATACTTTCAAAACTGGAAGTTATCTTCTGGGCTTCTACTGCATTTGGCGTTTTTAAATTCTAAGAGGTGATATCGATTCTACTACAATTCTGCATCATTCGTCTACGTCGATGTTGCCTAGTGGATTCAATACGATACTCAGATAGCCTACTGCTGATTGAGATTTTGAAAAGTTTTGTAAACTGGATCCGGTATCTCAGAATTTGTAAACTATGGGCTTGAAGCCCCAAATCTGTAAAATTCACTAATATTGGATTTTCCAAGTCTTGTTTCAAGAATGCTATTAGTAGTATAATGGGAGAGTTCTGCCGCCTCCTCCTCCTCGCGCGGCGCGGGAAATTTGAATTCTGGCGGGAAATTTGAATTTTGGCGGGAGATTTGAATTTGTAAACAAAGCCACGTGTTTTTGACAGCCGTCATCGACAACAACGCATCGCTAACCTCACTGCTGCCATCTTGACGGGCCTAAAACTCAGTAGTACCAACTTAACCTAACTAGCATGAGGTAAACAAAGCCACGTGTTTTTTGACAGCCACGTGCTTTTTGACAGACAACAACGCATCGCTAACCTCAGTACTGCCATCTTGACGGGCCTAAACCTCAGTAGTGATAACGTAACCTAACTAACGCGAGGTAAACAAAGCCACGTGCAGCTGTCATCCGCCATCTTTAATATATAGAGCACAGTGCTGCCCACTTTAGCTACTTACCTTTGAAATGTGGTGGCGGATAATTTGAAAAATGCTTTTTGACAGCAGCCATCTTTGTGCACCGTGCTGCCCTCTTTAGCTAGATACCTGTGGTGGCAGGCAATTCCACATG
Organism: Anabrus simplex; assembly: GCF_040414725.1. NCBI lineage: Eukaryota > Metazoa > Arthropoda > Insecta > Orthoptera > Tettigoniidae > Anabrus > Anabrus simplex. The sequence goes on along the minus strand of NC_090276.1, from coordinate 103,976,204 downwards.
ACAGCAGCCATCTTTAATCAAGAGAGCACTGTGCTGCCATCTTTAGCTAGATACCTTTGAAATGTGGTGGCGGCAAATTGAAAAATTTCACGTGCTCTTGTTTGGGAAACAAACTCACGTGCTCTTTTTCTGACAGCTACCATCCGCCATATTTAATCAACAGAGCATAGTGCTGCCCTCTTTAGTTTGAAATATGGTGGCGGCAAATTCCACGTTCTCTTGTTTGGAAACAAAGCCATGTGCTTTCTTGACAGCTGTCATCCGCCATATTTAATCAACAGAGCACCGTGCTGCTATCATGCGGGCAATTTCGTCAGGTGTCATCCGCCATCTTTAATCCACAGAACACCGTGCTGCCCTCTTTATGGCTACTACCTTAAGCACGTAGTAGCGGGCAATTTGAAAAGTTCTGTTAGCTATCATCCGCCATCTTTAATCAAGAGAGCACCGTGCTGCCATCTTTAGCTAGATACCTTTGAAATGTGGTGGCGGCAAATTGAAAAATTTCACGTGCTCTTGTTTGGAAACAAACTCACGTGCTTTTTTGACAGCTACCATCCGCCACCTTTAATCAACAGAGAATAGTGCTGCCCTCTTTAGTTTGAAATGTGGTGGCGGTAAATTCCACGTGCTTTACAAACCCATGTGCTTTTCTGACAGCTGTCATCCACCATCTTTAATCCAGAGAGAACAGTGCTGCACTCTTTAGTTGAAATGTAGTGGTGGCAAATTCCACGTGCTCTTGTTTGGAAACAAACCCATGTGCTTTTCTGTCATCCACCATCTTTAATCCAGAGAGAACAGTGCCGCACTCTTTAGTTGAAATGTGGTGGCAGTAAATTCCACGTGCTCTTGTTTGGAAACAAACCCATGTGCTTTTCTGACAGCTGTCATCCACCATCTTTAATCCAGAGAGAACAGTGCTGCACTCTTTAGTTGAAATGTGGTGGTGGCAAATTCCACGTACTCTTGTTTGGAAACAAACCTATGCGCTTTTCTGTCATCCACCATCTTTAATCCAGAGAGAACAGTGCCGCACTCTTTAGTTGAAATGTGGTGGTGGCAAATTCTACGTGCTCTTGTTTGGAAACAAATTCTACGTGCTCTTCAGCTGTCATCCACCATCTTTAATCAATACAGCACCGTGCTGCCCTCTTTGTGGTGGCGGATAATTTGAAAAATTATTTTCGACAAGCAGCCATCTTTAATCCAGAGAGAACAGTGCTGCCCTCTTTAGCTACTTACCTTTGAGGCGGTTAATTTGAAAAATTATTTACGACAAGCAGCCATCTTTAATCCAGAGAGAACAGTGGTGCCCTCTTTAGCTAGTTACCTTTGAGGCGGCTAATTTGAAAAATTCTTTTCGACAAGCAGCCATCTTTTATCCAGAGAGAACAGTGCTGCCCTCTTTAGCTACTTACCTTCGAGGCGGTTAATTTGAAAAATTCTATTTAACAAGCTGCCATCTTTAATGAAAAGAGCATCGTGGTGCTATCTTGCGAGTAATATTTTACGTCACAGCTGTCATCCACCATCTTGCAATGCTAACCTTAGTGCTGCCCTCTTTAGCTACTTACCTTTGAAAAAAAATCTATTTGACAAGCTGTCACCCGCCATCTTGCATCGCAAACCTCAGTGCTGCACTCTATGTAGTGGCGGATAATTTGAAAAAATATTTTTGACAGGCAGCCATCTTTAATCCAGAGAGAACAGTGCTGCCATCTTTAGCTACTGCCATCTTACATCGCTTACCTCGCTGCTGTACTCTTTAGTTGAAATGTGGTGGCGGTTAATTCGAACAAGTTTAATCACGCATCGGGCAAGCTAGAGTAAGGACGTGCTGCAGTGATGACGTCATCATGCATGTTTAGACTTCTCCGTTTTCTTAAGAGTAAGTCGATGTAAAGGAATGTGGTAGCGGTAAATTCGAACAAGTTTAAACATGCATCGGGAAAGCTAGAGTAAGCACGTGCTGTTGTGATGACGTCATTGTGCATGTTTAGACCTGATCGTTTTTCTTAAGAGTAAGTCGGAGTAAAGCAATGCAATAAGTACAACATTTTTGAATGCGATCAAATATTCATTTACAAATGTACTACAACAGTGTTCGTTTTTTTTGCTGCTGACAAGGTTGGTGTGCTTCTTAACAACGTATGCTTCTGAAATGCCTCCTGCAACATTCAAATTAAACAAAGCATTTAGAAATATATTATACTAAGTATGTTATGCTTTACAGAGAAGATCATATACTTCTTACCTTGCTGTTATTCCTTTTCGGAATCATCATCATCATCATCATGAGGTACTAGAGAAAGTTCATTCATACACTGTGTACAGTGTTCAATCCTCGGATTTGGTCCATCCCAATCATCATCACCGGTTTCTCCTCGATGCTTGTAATGTCGTTCACAAGTTCTGCATAAAGCTACTTCGATTGACATCTTACTGTGTAGAGGAAGGATGTCCCAAAAATTATGTACGTAAGAGGCAGCGTACGTAGATAAAAATCCTGGTGGTAAGTATTGAATAAGATGTTTCGGCATCGACGATCTACGTTTATAGAACATCTTAATAGCCTCACTCACTCGTGAAACATAAATAAGATGTTGCGTATGAGCATGCAAACAGCATGCACATTTACAGTTTTGTTCCATAGCGTACGATGTCGAAGCACACACTAATGAAAATGATAAAGATCTATTCTTATTTATAGTCTCGTAACAATATTCGTTAGCGGATGGTAAGTAACATCACTCATATGAATAATAAGACAATAGGCTGCTGTGTTAGCAGGAATGTTTTCAGATGTTTCAAATTCTAAACGAATATCAACTGGAGATTCTTTTATAGATTCTTCATGATAAGAGCAGTCTATAACTACAATCGGTGCTTTATTTTTAAATTCTTGAGGTGTAAATAGCGGACGATCTTCTTTCTGATAATACGATGATTGAAATTTACAAAACATGTCATAGAGCATCCCAAACTTATTTTTCTCAAAGTCAATGTCGATGTTTTCGTAGGGATACGTAATTCCGTTGAGATATAGTCTAACGTGTCTTAATTTGCAGTGATCAAACAGTGAGCTATCTTTTTCGTGATTGAATTTACGATTAATTTGAAATCCAAAAATAATGTACAAGGGCTTCTCAGTAAAACGTGATGTTTTAACAGCCCAGCTATGCTTGTTTGTAGGTGGTAACACAGGATATTCATGCAGCTCCCAACTTCTAAAACGTATAGGTAATGGTGTATCACTTTCTACAATCTTGAGCAATCGAAGTTTTTCACGATCAGATAAGGTTACAGGTGGAATCCGCCACAGTATACGATGCAGTGTTATTTTCGATTCTACAGGTGTTTCTACTGCTTTAAGAGAATTGTAATCACTTCGATCACGGATTAGAATAAGCTCTTGTTTTGCGTTGATTATAATACGTGTAAAGTCTTCTGCGAATCCAAAAATATGTTTCAGTGATAACATACCCGTAAAAGTACCATCCTCATTAATCATCCAGTTGTTAGTAGCTTTTGGACACCATCCAGCCATCCGCAAAAGATTACTTTCTTCATCACAGAAAGAAGGGTAGAGTTTCATTGCACTTGTAATACCAACATTCTTCGTTCGATCTATTTCAACATTATTTACTTCATATCGCGCTTCAGAAAAGAGAAAAGCTAGAGCATGGTTGTTTAGTTGTGAAGTGCTTGGTCCACTTCCATCAGACTTTTCTAATCGTCCTTCAATATAGAGGTAGCTTTCGTGTGGTAAGGTGTAAACATCTTGTTGATTAATAATAAAATGAATTTCATCATTGTTATTTAATCCAAACGTAAAAGGTTGATAGGAATGAAGCTCACTTCGTACTACACCTTCACCACTTTCTACTGTATTCGTGATGTCTAGCATTTCTTCCATTCTGTTGTAGTAGTGTATATCCTAAATCATGGAGTATTTGCTTATGGGTATCTGTTAACTCGATGAGTCTCTGCACACATGTAGTATGTCTTCGGAATGTACACCGTGTTTTATAGATGGTTTTCATACTGGTTTAAGATGTAGTTTGTAAGCTACGTACGCGCGCTGATCTAAATGAATAAGCTGATTATGTTTATTTACAAGTCTAAGAGTAATGTTGCTAATGTGTATTACAGACACAGAATGATAAAGAACTACTGCTGGTTTCTCACAAATAGTATATCCACGTTCCTCTGTAACAATAAAGTCGTGCAGGACGTGCGAAGGTCGTAGATTACTACTCAAGTCTGTAATAATATTACAAGTAATGTTCACATTATAATCATCGAAGAGTTTTATAGGTTGATCAGACTCGTAACGTACGTTCGGTAGGAGCTCCCTCGATGAAAATCCAAGCAGTGGTCCAATCGAATCAGGTTGTGATTTGAAGTCAATCTTAAATGATGATTCAATAACACATTTATGTGTAATGTTGCTTATAGTGATTGAGAACTTGTAATTATGATTACTAAAACTATCTTCCCCAAACTGATCAATTAACGTACTATCAATATAGTCGTGAATATCATCTACTGTATAACTACCTGAGGGTAGTGTTAGCACATACTCATCGTAATAGAACTTGTTTAAACCATCACGCACATTACAGATTTTATTGTAGCTTTCAAACGATACTAGTCCAAGACTATGCGGCTGATAACCAAGTTCGATTGGTGGATTAAAATAGACGGTTGTTTCAGGTCCTTCTCCACGTACAGCAAACGTTCTTTCACTGTTCGTCATCACGTAGACACTAATGCACTTTCTCTACTGTCTGGGTTTGATATAAGAACATAAGACATAAGCGTCCGCACATGCGTGTATTAAAGTTTTGCACACGGTTTTTATTGTAAACAATGTCTGCACTGCTTCCGAAATAACGTATGAGCTCAAAAGGAGGAGGTAAATCTCCATAGCTATCAAAATACCATACTTTAGATTTACGTTTTACATAAGCAACGTAATGAGTTCCTGGTCCACGACTGTCGTCCAAGTTAATTACGGCACTTTCACGTTCACGTGGGCGTACTGGTAGTTGATCGCGCATATACACTCCTCGAAAATAATGAATTCCTAGTTGTTTAGCAAACGTAAAAACTTCATCATGCGTTAGAGCTCGATATGGCAGTGCATTCAGTAGACGTTTTTTGGAGAAATGTAGATACCAAGCCCTTTCTTGTATGGCGCTAGCTTCATGTTCACACCTTTGCCTCGTAACGCAATTGCCTCCATCGTCTTGTTATGACGTTCACTCTCTTTCAACTGTTGTTTCGCTTCATCTACAGCTTTAACAGTTCTCGCTACAGCACTAGCACCACCTAGCAATGACCCTAAAGCTGCTAAGCCAGCAAACAGCGCAGGAAGAAATCCTCCTCGCTTTGGTACAGGAATAATTCGCGCACGTTTACTAAATATTGCTCTGCACTTTGGAGAAATTCTCGCTCTTGCTGCGCGTAACGCCTTAGTAATAGCTACACGAGGATTGTATTCCCCTCGAATAGCTTTTTACGCAGCCTTTATAACATCTTTCCATCCAACAGTTTTTACTTTCTTCTTCTTCTTCATGTCGTTTGGATATCGTTGTTTCACCATGCTGGACACGACTTTACTAGTCAAGAGCAAATCATAAACTAACCGTTGCCTCTTGTTTCGTTTAATATATATATTACTATTACGTACTTTATGATTCAGTTATCATGAAGATTATAAAGCAGCAAGACACGCTACCTGTTACCGATATTGTACCACATCTCTTATCTAGTTCTAGTACAACTACAAGAAAATGTCATGGAACGTTGTTTCCTTTTACTGTTCGATGTATTATATCAGGTCCGTCGGGATGCGGTAAAACAAATCTTTTACTCACACTTATTACTTCTGTAAATGGTGTACGCTTCGAGAATATTTACGTTTTCGCAAAGTCACTCTATCAGCCGCTATATACTATTCTACAAACTGTAATGCACGATCTAGTTAAAGATGGAATAAGATATTTTAAATTTAATTCACATGAGCAAGTACCATCACCAGACGATGTGCTTCCTAATTCTCTTATGATCTTTGATGATGTCGCAACAGAACAGCAAAACGTTATTCGTGCATTCTTTAGTATGGGTCGGCATTAATATGTTGATTGCATCTATTTGTGCCAAACCTATACTCGTGTGCCTAAGCAGTTGATACGCGACAACGCAAATGTTATTGTGCTTTTACGGCAAGATGAGCGCAACATGCGACATGTGTATAACGATCATGTTAACACTGATATGACATTCGATGACTTTAAACGTATGTGTGCTAAATGTTGGTCATTACACCGTTACAGCTTTTTAGTTATTGATAAAGAAAGTGATGTACAGCATGGACGATATCGCATGGGTTTCGATCATTTTATACGCATTAACACTGAATTACAGTAACTACTTGATTAAAAACCACCATCATGTTAACATCTAGCAAGGAGATCACAAAACATATCATCCAAGCTCGAAACAATATTCGACGGAAATTTAAAGAGCTTAAACGTATTCAAGCAGACACGGATTTATTTTTAAAAACACAACTAAGTACACCACTCAAAGAAATTTTTAATTCTACTTCATTACCGCAGTCTACTTCAAGTTCTGCTTCTATGCAAACATCATATCATAAAGAGAAGCATGAAGAAGAAAAGCATGAAGAAGATACGGAAGAGAAGAAGCAGGATGTAGATCAAGAAGAGGAAGATAAGGAAGAAGAAGGAGAAGAAGAACCTAATGATACATCACCATCTAAGCGTGTTGAGTTTTTAACTACAGATGTTATTGCTGAAACACCTACTACATCGACGCAAAATCTACCATCTTTGTCTGAGGTTATGATTACACCAGAGTATCGCAATCAGTTTAGAACTTTTATTCAAGATACCTATGGATCTCTCTTTGCACCTTATATAGAAATACTTTTTACAGGACAAACTGACACTACCTACGGTATTCGCTACGAAGATGACTGTTTCCGGATAGGAAATTCAAATGTTAAGATTAATAGCAATAAACTCATTGTAAAAGGTGTTACCTATAAACCTACGAAAGGACTCTTAGAACTTCTTTTCTCACGAATACCTGACAAGGATATAATTTTACAAGATGATCTTAAAAAATATAAAGCAATACTTTTTGCTACTGACGCAACACGACGTAATTACAAGAGAACAGAAGCTGTAAATGCGAATAAGAGTTACAAGTATCGTGAGTTTATTTCTAAGCTGTTTCCGACTGCACGTAGTCTAGATGTTATCTACAAGCCTTTGTTGCCGTATGTGGATGTAAGATACTGGAATGACCCAAACTTACTCGTTGAACGATTACAACTTTTAAGAGCATCGCAAGAGGCTGGTCACACTGGTCACGGATCAGAAATTCTAGAAATAGAAGGAGAACTACGTTATGTCGGTATTATTTTGTAATGGCTCGTCAAGAGAAGATCTCACCTGTAAAGGTAAACATCGCACATGAGTTACATAAACCAGCACGTCGCACCTACTGCCGCAGACGCGTTATTACACGAGGAAAAGATGATCTCTGGCAAGCAGACTTAGTAGAAATGATTCCATATGCTTCCAGTAATAAGGGGTATAAGTATCTACTTACTGTTATCGATGTGTACTCGAAGTTTGCTTTTGCACAACCCGTGGGTTCTAAAACAGCAGCTCAAGTTAAAGAAGCATTTAAACATATTGTTGAAGAATCGAAACGCTGCCCAAGGCTTCTTCAAACTGATCAAGGTAAAGAGTTTTACAACAAGGATTTTTCTTCTTACCTCAAGTTACTTGGCATTCAACACTACTCTACGTTCAGCAATCTCAAGGCAAGTGTTGTAGAACGCTTTAATCGTACACTCAAAACAATGATGTGGCGAGAATTTACAGCGCAAGGTTCATATCGTTGGATTGATCTGCTACCTAGACTTTTATCTACCTACAACGATACACCTCATCGCACTATCGGAACAAAGCCACGTCTTGTTACAAAGAATACACCTCGTATAAATGCTATTCATCTTGTAATTAAAACAGCTGATCCACGTCGTCATCGCTTTAAAGAAGGTGATTTTGTTCGCATCAGCAAACACAAGTCTATCTTTGCAAAAGGATACACACCTAACTGGCGCACTGAAATTTTTCAAATCAGAAGTGTTAAGCTTACTAATCCAGTTACGTATTTACTTCGCGATCTCAGAGGACAGCCTATTGAAGGAGGATTCTACATCGAAGAACTGCAGAAAACAAAATATCCTGATCACTATTTAGTTGAACGTGTTATTCGACGTCGTGGCAATAAACTGTACGTTATATGGCTTGGTTTTAATAACAGCTTTAATTCATGGATTAATAAAGAGGATGTACTTTAAATCTTATGTGTGTTTTCTTTTAATCCTCTACGTTTCCTTTCTTCTAAGTCACTAGGACATGCTGTAAGATTAAACAACACCTGTAATATATTTTGACAATTCATATTTATTTTAGAATATATATACATATTTATCCTTTGTTTATTTTGCGGTCTTTGTCACTCAGTTTTCGTTTTATTACACCAACAACGACAAGTGCTGCTATATTCTTCTGAGCAGCTAAAGCACTAGGTAATAACACACACACACACACACACACACACAGCATAACTCTACGAAGCAGATTTTAACAGCTACACGACATACTCTATGCAGGCAGCATGTAACTACGTGTCAGGCGAACGTGTTCTAGGGCCGTAGGGGAGATGAAGCACGAAGAAAAGATCAATCACTCTATTGATGAGTCCACGCCCAACATGCTTCCTCATCTTTCTCCCAGCACGTTTCTTCACCCTTTCCTTGTTTACTCTCTCCACAGCCATGATAAATGTTTATAAGCGAAGACAATTCGTTAGTTTTAGGTCCGTGATACAGTTTAATTAGTTGACATGTACGGCACTGTCTCACAGAAGGTCGTCTACCTAAACTCACGTGTTCATGATGTAAACTACACGTTTGAGCTCTGACAAAACAGGATCTTGAGTCCACTCACGAGGCACCTTATCCCAAATCTTCTTTACAGCATTCGCAGCTACATTAACCAAAAATGCCTTTGGTAATGCATTTAACTCTTCTTCTGTAAAAGTGTTTATGTTCTTTTTGCATGCATAAAACATTACGATCGCCTTTTCAACTGCGTTACACTTAGTATCTGTTAGAAATGACATGATGTCTTTACTCTAGAAATGTTTCTTTTACACTAAGGTTATTTCGACACTGCAGTTTACATATGTTGTTCACTTCCCGGCATGCACTGCGACACAACCAATCAAAGAGCATACCTACATGTTGTAAAGACTGTTTACTTGTTTCTCTACTTTGCTCTTTCGGAAGAGTTTTAAATGATGGGCACCCCAATTCATGCATGTCGATAACTTCACATGATGATGGTAGAAAATCACGCAACCATTCTTTCTTTTCACAACCCTTTAAAAGAACAAGATCTGCTCTTGACAAATGTGCATTCATCATTAAAGGTAGAAAACGATAAGGTATTCCTTTTTCTTCCCACTTCAAACCTAAATTGTTTTCAATCCACTGAGTCTGCTTTTTATCTTCATCTGTCTGCAAACAGTAAGGGAACGGTGGACTAAATACTAAACTAACAAGTTTTGGAGCCCACAACACACTGCAATCTAACACAGCCACCTCTTTAAACACAAATTTGTTTCCGTTTACTTTAAAGCCTTGCACATCAACTATTAATGTTTTCGTCATGTTTGCACTCCACACTCTATCACTGTTTCTCGAAGACTAAAGCTTTTAGTCAACGAACGGGTTTAAACATGCACAATGACGTCATCACAACAGCACGTGCTTACTCTAGCTTGCCCGATGCGTGATTAAACTTGTTCGAATAACCGCCACCACATTTCAACTAAAGAGTACAGCAGCGAGGTAAGCGATGTAAGATGGCAGTAGCTAAAGATGGCAGCACTGTTCTCTCTGGATTAAAGATGGCTGCCTGTCAAAAATATTTTTTCAAATTATCCGCCACTACATAGAGTGCAGCACTGAGGTTTGCGATGCAAGATGGCGGGTGACAGCTTGTCAAATAGATTTTTTTTCAAAGGTAAGTAGCTAAAGAGTGCAGCACTAAGGTTAGCATTGCAAGATGGTGGATGCCAGCTGTGACGTAAAATATTACTCGCAAGATAGCATCACGATGCTCTTTTCATTAAAGATGGCAGCTTCTTAAATAGAATTTTTCAAATTAACCGCCTCGAAGGTAAGTAGCTAAAGAGGGTAGCACTGTTCTCTCTGGATAAAAGATGGCTGCTTGTCGGAAAGACTTTTTCAAATTAACCGCCTCGAAGGTAAGTAGCTAAAGAGGGTAGCACTGTTCTCTCTGGATTAAAGATGGCTGCCTGTCAAAAATATTTTTTCAAATTATCCGCCACTACATAGAGTGCAGCACTGAGGTTTGCGATGCAAGATGGCGGGTGACAGCTTGTCAAATAGATTTTTTTTCAAAGGTAAGTAGCTAAAGAGTGCAGCACTAAGGTTAGCATTGCAAGATGGTGGATGCCAGCTGTGACGTAAAATATTACTCGCAAGATAGCATCACGATGCTCTTTTCATTAAAGATGGCAGCTTCTTAAATAGAATTTTTCAAATTAACCGCCTCGAAGGTAAGTAGCTAAAGAGGGTAGCACTGTTCTCTCTGGATTAAAGATGGCTGCTTGTCGAAAATAATTTTTCAAATTATCCGCCACCACAAAGAGGGCAGCACGGTGCTGTATTGATTAAAGATGGTGGATGACAGCTGAAGAGCGCGTAGAATTTGTTTCCAAACAAGAGCACGTAGAATTTGCCACCACCACATTTCAACTAAAGAGTGCGGCACTGTTCTCTCTGGATTAAAGATGGTGGATGACAGAAAAGCGCATAGGTTTGTTTCCAAACAAGAGCACGTGGAATTTGCCGCCACCACCACATTTCAACTAAAGAGTGCAGCACTGTTCTCTCTGGATTAAAGATGGTGGATGACAGCTGTCAGAAAAGCACATGGGTTTGTTTCCAAACAAGAGCACGTGGAATTTACCACCACCACATTTCAACTGAAGAGTGCGGCACTGTTCTCTCTGGATTAAAGATGGTGGATGACAGAAAAGCTCATGGGTTTGTTTCCAAACAAGAGCACGTGGAATTTGCCACCACCACATTTCAACTAAAGAGTGCAGCACTGTTCTCTCAGGATTAAAGATGGTGGATTACAGCTGTCAGAAAAGCACATGGGTTTGTAAAGCACGTGGAATTTACCGCCACCACATTTCAAACTAAAGAGGGCAGCACTATTCTCTGTTGATTAAAGATGGCGGATGGTAGCTGTCAAGAAAGCACGTGAGTTTGTTTCCAAACAAGAGCACGTGAAATTTTTCAATTTGCCGCCACCACATTTCAAAGGTATCTAGCTAAAGATGACAGCACGGTGCTCTCTTGATTAAAGATGGCGGATGATAGCTAACAGAACTTTTCAAATTGCCCGCTACTACGTGCTTAAGGTAGTAGCCATAAAGAGGGCAGCACGGTGTTCTGTGGATTAAAGATGGCGGATGACACCTGACGAAATTGCCCGCATGATAGCAGCACGGTGCTCTGTTGATTAAAGATGGCGGATGACAGCTGTCAAAAAAGCACATGGCTTTGTTTCCAAACAAGAGAACGTGGAATTTGCCGCCACCATATTTCAAACTAAAGAGGGCAGCACTATGCTCTGTTGATTAAAGATGGCGGATGGTAGCTGTCAGAAAAAAGCACGTGAGTCTGTTTCCCAAACAAGAGCACGTGAAATTTTTCAATTTGCCGCCACCACATTTCAAAGGTATCTAGCTAAAGATGGCAGCACAGTGCTCTCTTGATTAAGTTTAGTTGGAATTGCCTGCCACCACAGGTATCTAGCTAAAGAGGGCAGCACGGTGCACAAGATGGCTGCTGTCAAAAAGCATTTTTCAAATTAACCGCCACCACAATTCAAAGGTAAGTAGCTAAAGAGGGCAGCACTGTGCTCTATAGATTAAAGATGGCGGATGACAGCTGCACCCTCGCGTTAGTTAGGTTAAGTTGGTAGCACTAAGGTTTAGACCCGTCAAGATGGCAGCACTGCCGATGACAGGTGACGAATTTTTGCAGCTACTGCGATATAGAGGGCAGCACAGTGCTTTGTGGTTTAAAGATGGCGGATGACAGCTGTCAAAAAAGCACGTGGCTGTCAAAAAGCACGTGGCTTTGTTTACCACGCGCTAGTTAGGTTAAGTTGGCACTACTGAGGTTTAGGCCCGTCAAGATGGCAGTACTGAGGTTAGCGATGCGTTGTTGTCCGTCAAAAAGCACGTGGCTGTCAAAAAACACGTGGCTTTGTTTACCTCATGCTAGTTAGGTTAAGTTGGTACCACTGAGGTTTAGGCCCGTCAAGATGGCAGCAGTGAGGTTAGCGATGCGTTGTTGTCGATGACAGCTGTCAAAAAGCACGTGGCTTTGTTTACAAATTCAAATCTCGCGCCAAAATTCAAATCTCCCGCCAAAATTCAAATTACCCGCGCCACGCGAGGAGGAGGAGGCGGCAGAACTCTCCCATTATACTACTGCTATTTGTACCTGTCATTTTGTTATGTTCACACACTGAAAAAGATTGTTAAGTTTGTTTTTTGAAAAGAAATATAACCTTTTAATGATTTAATTCAATCTTTGATATCGTAGTTAGATCCATTCAACACCAGCACCCTCATTCAACCTCTTCCTGCTCCACGCATAACCCCGTAACAGTATTCTCTACAACTTTTGTTATGTATTATTTTTCAATATGACCAGTAAGATAGGTGATTAAAAATTAAATTGTTGGCACCTTCCCCTAAACTACCATTTCAAACAGAGTGAATAAAATTATTAATAGCGTAGACTGTAGTTCCTTATTCCCCGACTTTACATAAAATTCTGTTTACCCATTTTCTCGTACCTCAGCGCTGATATGGACTTCACAAAAAATCCAAATACCTGAATATCTCTGTTATCATAGCCGGTACGGTAAAAATGTATAATACATAAATGAATACATAACTTCAGTCATGTAGTATCTATCGCTAGGGCCAATAATAACACTAACATTTGAGAATTACATTTTAGGCCTTCCCCTTAACTACCATTTCACTCAGCGTGAATGAAATTATTTATCGCCTAGATTGTGGCGAGGTTATATACCGATTTTCATTAAATTCTCTTCAGCCGTTTTCTCGTGATGAGCGTGCGTGCGCATGTACATACATACATACATACATACATACATACATACAGACAGACAGACAGACAGAAATTACGGAAAATTAAGACGTGCATTTCCCCTTGTTACTCTGGTCACGACTGGTACGGAAATTTCATTCTTTTTAAATTCTGAGCAATATACAGACAAAACTCTTATTTTATTAATACTGAGATAAATTAAAATGAATCAGAATTGTCTCCAAATGGCTCCTAAAATCTCCAGAAAAGTCACTAGTCGTTATCATTGAAATTATGTCACTAAATTACTAAGAAAGACTCAATATCTAGCGACTAGTGTCTAGAATCGACCAAAGAGAAAGGAATCGGCTAGACTGATGTGAACGAACAGGAACGTAGCACGCGAGAACGAGAGATTGGCAATCGATATACGCGTCGCGATATACAGGTTTCATTAATCGTCGCACATTTCTCGCATTAATAAACGTCGAAATCTCATTTGAAAGCGACCAATGAGCGAAGGACTTCCGGCCACTGGCGTAAAAAAGCTGAGATGGCGGGATTTGAAAACAAAGGTCTGAAGTTCATCAAAAAAATAAGCTAAAATCTGGAGAAATAACAGAATAATCGGGAGGCGTGAAAAACTGAGAGTCTCCCACCTAAATCGGGAAAGTTGGCAGATATGTTTCAATGCAAGCTCCCTTCTCGACATAGCCCTTCCCGGCACTATTCTGGAGAGAGAATTGTAGAAGCAAGATTTCGTTCTCGACATCCCCCTTCGCCAACACCGTCTTAGAGGAGGGTCTAACCTTAGTAGATTGCAGTTTTAAGGCTAGCTGCCCTTCCCGACATCATCATGGAGGGGCCTAACGTCAGAGGATTATGGCTAGTTGCCTTTCTCGACATGCTCTTTCCCTGACACTATCTTAGAGGGGTCTTACATTACTGTGTTATAGTTTTACAGTAAGATGCCCTTCTCGACAATATTTTCCCTCCACCTCCTCTTCGGGACAGCGAAACGTTACGGAGGTCAGCTTAATCCCAGCTCCTCCTCCTCGTCTTTACAGCGGAGGCCAGTATAATTCCTCCTCCTCTTCACAGCGAAGGCCAGTATAATCCCTCCTCCTCCTTAGAATTACAGAGGTTAGCTCAATCCGTCCTCCTTACAGTTTAATGAACACATGCTCTTCCCCTCGGAGGAAGCCTAATTACAGAGTTCCTAAGAATTTACGTCCCTATCCGACGCGTAACTTCCCCTCCTGAACAAGATAAAACATGTTGTTACAGAGGACAGGAAATGATGTGGCCTCTACTAACAGCATCAATTTTGTGTGTTTAGAACCTCGTCTGTTGTTATCTTATAGTGAAGATTGGAATAGTCAGCATACATTCCTACCGCGTTCTAAACAGAAAAACTTATCTTGAGAGGAGGGCGCGCGAAGAGAAATTGACATGCAGGCAGATAATGACTGCATGGAATAAAACTAGCTCTCTCTTCTTATTTTAACAAATATAACATCAACTTTTTTATGATGCAGTCAGAATAAAAATCATGATTCAAACTCTGATCTTCCTCTGTTTAGCATCAGAATAATACTGTACATGCATCACATGGATTTCGAACTCTGTTTACTTAGTTTATCGTTAGAATAAAAATCTCTAATACATGAAATCTCACTGGATTAATGTAAGAATAAAAATACCTAACTCCTTATTTTGTAAGATGTCCACTCAGTTATCGTAAGATAATTACATATATGGAATAGAACACTGAAACTCTCCTATGTGTAAAATAACAACAGTCTATACGTGATAACAAACGCACTACTTTATTATTGATATACGTACATAACACTATCGTAAAACTGAACACACACACAAAAGTATATTGATTGTAGGAGAAGCAAATGCTGTGAGGTAGCCCATTGCACACATCACTACGCACAACACACACTTCATTTAACAATTGCATTTTGATTACCCGAGGAATGCAGAAGGTATTAACATATATCTATCGAATAGCATTGTGAGGTTAGCACAAGGCTTTATGTCCCCATCCGACAAATAACTATGAACAGCGTCCTCTAGCTGCGGAGAGGATGTTTGTACACACACATAGAATGATATACACTTACGCTGAATAGCTTGAACAGCGCTGCCCTTCTTGATAATACTTACTATAGAAGGAAAAAGGGAAGAGGAACAGAAGTGTGATTGCTGTACTTCTTCTCATATCAATAATCAGTACCACCATGCAAATGATTTTACGTTTTTAGTTACTACTTAGCAGGGGATATCAAAATATTTCTTCTGACCATAAACGACAGGTAGGGGATACTATGCACTGCCGCTATGGATGAACTTCCCCTTAAAACAATAATCACTACAACTATTAATAGATGTACAGTTGTCCTTCCTCTTGTGGCGTGATAAGTCAATGTGGGGTGCCAATAAATATTTTATTCATACCAGTGGCAAAAGGAACGAAAACCTTAGCATAGAAAATGAGATGGTCGACCCACAACAACAAAGATCGTCAAAAGATAATCATTGGGACACCACAACGCTCAAGGTAAACCAAAGTTATTTCACTGGTGGTGACTTGTCGGACCACGGAAAGACTTGCGGTCTCGTTGGGTGAAACCTAGTATATCAGATTTTATCATTCACCAATCAGCAGAGCCAGTGGACGCCACGGCGGGCTACCCGAGAGGGGTGTCCGTGGTAAGTACTTTTTTTTTGTTTTAAAAAGAAGGGAAAAGGGAAAGGTAAAGAATGAGAGAGAACGCACAACTGACCAAATGTAAGAAAAGGAGAATGGTTTTAAAACAAGTTGTATTTTAAACTTCAAATGACTAGAATAAGCAGGGTACAACAAGCCAAGAAGGGGAATTACAAACTTTTGACAAGGGCTCAGCCCGTTTGACAACCAAGACACAATAAAGAATAATAATTAAGATTTCTTGGGAACTATTGTTATGACTTTCAAGAAAAGCGCAAGAGCAAGGTTCGACAGGGAAAACTAGAATCAACACCTATATAAGTACACAAACACTTTAATTAAGAAACAAAGCCACTAAATCTTTATATAAACAATGATCTAAGGCCACCCTTACAATCTTCATTTTGCACCCAAAGGAGGGCAGGAAAGTTATAGCGCATCGGAGGACAAGAATTTTTAGAAATCAATATCCGAAAGGAAGAAAAGGAAAGAAAAGGGAAGCGGAGTAAGGAGGGAAGAAGAGAAAAAAAGGAATGAAGAGGGGGGAATCCTTCCAGGCTGCTTAGACGCTATCACGTTGGCAATGTAAACGACCACTCGGGTCAGTGAAAAGTTCAAGGTGTGGCAACACTACTATCACTTGTCCAAGCACAGTTGATTCTGGCGTATGAGGTTGATAAAGGTTCCAGTCTGAAGGACTTAGTTAGAATTGAAACCACGAAACCCCTAAATAATTTAACATTCAAAGTTCAAATCTTGATATTGAGCGCGAAAGATATAAAAGGTTGTAACTTTTGCTCACCCAGTCTGTTGATGAATTAATGCAGCAATTCACAAATAAAAGTAGGTAAAACGTCGCAACGGACCAGCCGTTGGCGAACAGTTCCGCTCTCTCCACTCGAGTTGTTTTCCAACTGAATGTCTGACCGCCCAGAGTAAGGAATAGCTTGCTTATATAGGTGGTGAACATATTCGAGAAGTTACTCGATGAAAAATACGTAGGTGTGACGTCACAACGAGGAAGCAGCAGCAGTGCCAAAGAGCAGGCCAGTTAGTGAACAGCTGGGCGAGCAGGCAGATGAATGCGACAGAAGGCACTTGAAAGGCACACTCTTGAAACAATAATCACCACTACTACCAATGATGTGACTAGCGCGCACAAGCTATATGCCAAGAAATACGATGTTTATTCCTACTACTGCAGATAAATCGAATAACAAACGGCAGGCAAGAGTATCCAGATCAATTTACTAGATGGTGCCGAATAAGTGTACATGTTCCGCTCCTGCAGTGTAGTGAATATCTATTATCGCTAACCCCAGACGTGTTAAAGTTCAGAGCCCCTCCTGGTCCCCTTTTAGTCGACTCTTACAACAGGTGTTTAGAACACTGAATGTTTGATTGCAACATTTGAAAGCTTATACATTTAAACACTAGAGACATTTAATTGTCTACTAAAATGTTCCAGCACTAGAATGGAACTCTTGTTCGTCTCGTCTGTAATGTCTAAACCATAAACGTAAATGAATGTGATCTATCTATATTAAAAGAAGAATGGTCGCAAGACACAGCGATACTGCCATACATTAAAAACACTACAGACAGGATCGGCAAGGTACTGGACAAATACGACATAAAAACCATCTATAAACCACACCGGATGCTAGCCCATTATCTACCACCAGATTCTAGAAGCTATCCCTTGGAATCTCAAAAGGAAAATCTGAGAGACTATTGAAATTAAGAAACAGCCAAACAATATGAATTTAGAAGACAGATATAAAATCAGTAATTCTTGGATGCCTGTCATTCATAGTTTAAGACATACAGATCACAACATTTACACGCAGTCCAAACCTTCAATTACATAACAGCGCGGGCAAGCCCCACTACCTGGCTGTGACACATACCTTCCAGAATTCTCACTAGAGAGCCAGGGGGCTTATGTCCGTCAGAAAGGCTAGGATATAAAAGGCCAAGGTCAGGAACCACCCTTATGGTGTGATTGCTGCCTGGGGACCGACTACCTCGGATCGAGTAGGGGTATTTCAGTCACCTTGCAAAAGAATACTGCAATGTATTTGAAACATCGGCAAACTGTACGTAATGTACAGATAACAACAACACGGTTCAACCCGGAGAATAAACTAAATAATTCTACACACCGTGGAAGCTTCACTTCTAGGATACGCAACCTTTACGGGGAGGATATTCGCAAAGCTACTAGGCAGTTCGACAAGCTTCGAAAGAAGATGAGTAACTACCCGGCTCGATTCGCCTTTCTGAAATGCTGCAGACACAACAGCATGTGTGAGACTGAAATATCACACCAAAAACTGATGGACAGACTGTATTCTTCATGGAACCAGCATTAAACTCCTCAGAGAACGGATAAGTGACACCAGACAGACTCTGGACAACATCAACAATAAGTTATTTCACCTCTACCTGCAACCTGCCAGCACTTCGTCTCTCAATGACCGGACCACGTTAGACAGCATTAGCAACACGCAATCCCAGCGTACACTGGAACTAACCACCACCAAACAAAACAAGAAATTTGACCGCTTCCTACTAAAACAGAAAAGCAAACCACCTGTTTCACTAGAGAAGAATATAATAGACGTAATAGTTAATCTCACAGTTAAGTCACTCGGTGAACCTACGACCTCCGCCTTGAAAGAAGGACTTAACTACCCAGTAGCTCCTAATAGGATACCGGTAGAAGAAATAATTAGCAAAGTTGAAACTGCAATCCGACACCTCCCTACCGAATCTGCAGAAGAGATCCGACAGGCTATATCATGTCTACTGAGAACCGCAAAGCCACTGCCATCCAATTTGACCAAAGAAGAAATTCATACCCTCAAAACACTACATCAAGATACGGAAACATTAATCCTACCCACAGATAAAGGCAACGCTACGGTGATAATGACACGCACCTACTACATACGGAAAACAGAACAATTGCTCACCGATTCCACATATAGGAAGATAAGAAACACGACCAACCGCATTAAGAACAAACTTCACATACTAGTAAAAAATTCCAGTATCCGAACCGAAATACAGAAGATGCTGTTATCCTCAGACCCAATACCCCCTAAATTGTATGGCCTCCCTAAAATCCATAAAGAATGTATACCTCTGCAACCTATCGTGAGAACTAAAGGATCTCCGACGCACGATATCACCCGTTACTAGCTGGACTACTTCAGCCACATACAGGACACACTGAAACCTATATGAAAGACTCCTTCAGGACTAATCAATTGAAAGTACGGACTTATTAGTAAGTTTTGACATCACGTCACTTTTCACCAAGATGCCGCTAACAGACGTATTTCCGCTATTAGACCAGAAACTTCCAGAAGACCTGTCAACACTAGCTAAAGAATGCCTAAACAGTAGTATAATTGGATGGTTCGGGCGCCGCCTCCACCTCCGGGCTCCCAGGGGCCCCTCCGCCTCCCGCGGGAAATTTGAATTTTGGCGCGAGATTTGAATTTGTAAACAAAGCCGCGTGCTTTTTGACAGACAACAACGCATCGCTAACCTCAGTGCTGCCATCTTGACGGGCCTAAACCTTAATGCTACCATCGTAACCTCACTAGCGCGAGATTTGAATCGGTAAACAAATCCACGTGCTTTTTGACAGCTGTCATCCGCCATCTTTAAACTACAGAGCACCGTGCTGCCCTCTTTATCGCAGTAGCTGCAAATTCGTCACCTGTCATCGGCAGTGCTGCCATCTTGGCGGGTCTAAACCTTAGTGGTACCAACTTAACCTAACTAGCGCGAGATTTGAATCGGTAAACAAATCCACGTGCTTTTCTGACAGCTGTCATCCGCCATCTTCAATCTATAGAGCACAGTGCCGCCCTCTTTAGCTACTTACCTTTGAAATGTGGTGGCAGATAATTTGAAAAATTCTTTTTGACAGCAGCCATCTTTGAGCACCGTGCTGCCCTCTTCAGCTAGATACCTTTCAAATGTGGTAGCAGACAATTCCACGTGACAGCAGCCATCTTTGAGCACAGTGCTGCCCTCTTTGTGGTGGCGGCAAATTCCACATACTCTTGTTTGGAAACAAACTCACGTGCTTTTTTCTGACAGCTGTCATACGCCATCTTGCATCACAAACCTCAGTTCTGCACTCTTTAGCTAGATACCTTTGAAATGTGGTGGCGGCAATTTGACAAATTCTATGTGCTCTTCATTCGAAACAAAGCCACGTACTTTTTTGACAGCTGTCATCCGCCATCTTTAATCAATAGAGCACTGTGCTGCTATCATGCGGGCAATTTCGTCAGCTGTCATCCGCCACCTTTAATCCACAGAGCACCGTGCTGCCCTCTTTATGACATGTAGTAGCGGGCAATTTGAAAAGTTCTGTTAGCTGTCATCCGCCATCTTTAATCAAGAGAGCATCGTGCTGCCATCTTTAGCTAGATACCTTTTGAAATGTGGTGGCGGCAAATTGAAAAATTCCACGTGCTTTTGTTTAGTAAACAAACTCACGCGCTTTTTGTCAGCTGTCATCCGCCATCTTACATCGCAAACCTCAGTGCTACACTCTTTAGTGGAAATATGGCGGCGGATAATTTAAAAAGAAAAATTCTACAGCAGCCAACTCTCGATGTTACTTGCACAAGATGGTGGCTGTACATGACTCCTTAAAGGTGCTTATGCAAGATGGCCGCTATACATACAGTGGTTGATCATATTATTAGGGCCACTAGGTAAAAATTGAAGAATTTAGGTTTGGATCATTATTCTCGTGTAAGTGTTTACTTATTGCCCTTTTTTATGGTTGATATTATTAATTACACATTTATATAGTTAAATTCAAAAATCAGCCCTACATTAAAAAATCTAATAATGAAAACTCTGATCAAGAACTGAGAAAGGCGCCAATTATGTTACAGTTCCTTGCCGACTGTTATTGGAGTAACACACGTGATTTATTGTAGATTTGTTTCCTTGCATCTCTTGTGCGAATTTTGCTCTCTATCTGATACAGTGAGGTGACAAGAGTAGAATACAGTTAATTATAGTTCATTATACACTTAAAAATACTGGCATTTAGAAAACAAACATGGGGAAAGCTAAAGACCTTTCTCCCAGTAAAATTTCGGAAATGAAAACACTTTTGAAGAATACTGATTATTCTCATAGAAAAATAGCATCTATCACTTTTGTTTCAAAGTCAACAGTGGACAGAATTAAGAAAAAACTTGACGAAGGCATGAATTTGTCGCCTAAACGGGTGGGTAAATGTGGCCGCAAAAGAATCACTTCTCCACGAGCAGAACGCCTGTTAAGAAATATAGTCATTAAACACCGAAAAGCTTCAGTGAAAGTCATTACAACAAAGATTCGACAAGCGGGGATCAACGTATCTTCAATGACAGCTCGTCGGAGGATCAAAGAGCTGGGTTTTGCTTGTCATCGTCCAGCAATGAAACCATTACTGACACCAAACTTGATGAAGAAGCGACTATTATGGGCAAAACAACATCGAAATTGGACTGCTGATGAATGGAAAAGGATAAGCTGTTTACAAAAATTGTAATTTGTTTACTTCCTCCCTGTTATGCTCAACCGAACTTGGCGTAAACAGGTTTTAATACAAAACTACATTTTTTTCCAGGTTTGCTTTTGGGATGAGTCATCAATACACATCCTTGATGACAAGTCTGTATTTGGGAGGAGGCACAAGAGTGAGAAATACAATAGTGACTGCATTGTCAAGACAGTTAAGCACCCGTTAAGTGTCATGGTTGTTTTCCGTCATCAGTAGTAATGGAACCGGCCGCCTGTATATTGTCAAAGGAACCATGAACCAACATCAGTACATTACGGTTCTAGAGAAACGGCTACTTCCACAAGTTCGTAAATGGTCCCCTGATGGCAAATTTGTGCTTATGCATGACTCTGCACCTTGTAACAAGGCTGAAACTGTGACAAAGTTCCTTCTGGACAACAAAGTGAAGGTTCTGGACTGACCTGGCTATTCTCCTGACCTCAACCCGATCGATAAACTTTGGGGGGGGGGTCTAATGAAGAGGAAAATTTGTGCTCACAATGTCACGAATAAGATCCAACTGATCGAAAGACTAATCAGTGTGTGGCATCATGATGATGAAATTAAAAATAGCTACCTCAGATGCATTTGTAGTATATCAGACAGAGTCCAAGCGGTAATTGCTGCGAAGGGAGGTGTTACAAAATATTAGATTATCCTAGTTTCGTTACTTTTTCTCGATTTTCATTAATATTTCAAATGTAAAATTGTGTAATATGTTTATCAAAAGTCAATTTTAGATTAATTAAAGGTATACCAGTGTAGTTTAATTGTGTATGTCATATCAAGTTTGAAATTTCAACTTTCACCTAGTGGCCCTAATAATATGATCAACCACTGTAGGTCCTTATGAGACGCCCTTGGGATGCTTGCGCAAAATGGCGGTTATACAAGGCTCCTTATGAGACTCCCTAGGGATGCTTGCGCAAGATGGCGGTTGCTCTTATGAGGCGGCTTAAGGGTCCTTGCACAAGATGGCTAGAGACGCTCTAAGGATGCTTGCGCAAGATGGCGGACGCAAGATGGCGGCTATACACGACTCCCTATGAGACGCCTTAAGGGTGCTTGCGCAAGATGGCTGCTGCTCTTATGAAGAAAGCTAACTTAGAGGCTAACGTGTCGTGCTAGTTCAATTCATTAAATTTGGGGCTTAAATGCAAAATGTTAAATATCTCGAGAACGGTGCATCGTAGAGCAAAACGGACAAACTTTTTCTGCCCAATACATCGGTTCGCAGTACGAGGAACATGATAGCATAAGAAAAACAGTCTAATGATGAGATCAACGGTTCGGTTCCTACTTAGGCCCTTCGGCATTCGCTCTGTTTTAGCTTGTATTGAAGCAAGTCTTCGTAACATGATCAGGTCTAGCAATGGTAGTGAGTATAACGGACCGTGCAGGTTCGATTCATTAAATTTGGGGCTTAAATCCAAAATGTTAAATATCTCGAAAACGGTGCATCGTAGAGCAAAACGGATAAAATTTTTCCACCTGATACCTAGGTTTGCAGTATCAGGAACATGATAGCATAAGAAAAACATAGTCTAATGATGAGATCGACGGTTCTATCCCTAATTAGGCCCTTTGCCATTGGCAGCTATCTAATTCTACAAGATGGCGGCTATACATAGCTTCTTATGAGACAGCTTAAGAGCGCTTGCACAAGATGGCTGCTGCTCTTATGAGACGCCCTAGGGGTGCTTGCGCAAGGTAGCAGCGACAAGACTGTGACTATACACAGCTCCTTATGATACGGCCTAGAGGGGCTCACACAAGATGGTGGCTGCTCTGACGAAGAAAGCTAGCTTTGCATCGTGCAGGTATCTTTACAGCATTAAACCTCATACCTTTGAAATGTGGTGGCGGGTAATTTGAAAAATTCTACGTGCTTTTTCTTAACAGCAGCTATCTTTAAACAATAGCGGCTATACATAAGCTGTTAAGGCCTCCTCTTATGTCAAGGCATAGCTCTATCGAACAAGTTTAAACCTGCATCGGGATAGCTAGAGTAAGCACGTGCTGCAGTGATGACGTCATTATGCATGTTTAGACTTGCAAATCACTAAAGAAACATAACAAGACTAGAATCGAACCCTACACTCTATGCCGTTAACTTTATCATGTGATCGGAACATTGATTGAAGTGTTTAGAACACTAAATAAGTGATCAAGACTAAAATAGAACACTGTACTCGATACAACATGTGTTTAGAACATGTCAGGAGATACCTTTTTTCTAAGAGGATTAGATTACCGCACATTCCTTGTAGGGCTAATAGGCTAAAGGGCTAATGGGCAAAAGGGCTAATGGGCTAATGGACAAAAGGGCTAGGGTGCCTCTACTCTCTTTATTCGGGCTTGAGACCGGCTCTACAACTAGAGGCGGAGTTAACACCCTAAGGAAGGGAGAATGTTGGTAAATAATCTATACGAATATAGCTACTCCATCGACTATATACTACAGATGGATGACTTAGGTGAGGGTAAGCGCTTACTTAATAATACCTACACGACGTAATTCATGCTCTATTTCAAAAGTATCTTCTTTGTACTGTGTGTAACCAGCATCATGATAGGCTCTTAGCAGTTGTAAACATTTTACGAGTACGTTGGGGTCTTTACAGTAGCTTATATCTACAGAGGGTAACAGATGCTTGTTGTGAACTTTGAGTCTATATGCAGACAGTTGATGTGTAGGGACTTGTTTTGATGTAATACGTGCTTCAGCAGTAGCGTTTCTAGGTACAAACATAATTTGTTTCGATAGCGATGAAGCGTTGAAATTTCCTTCTTTACCTTGCATCTCTTCTTGAGATGTTTGCACTGCGACAGAACGTGTAGTAGGCTTAGCAAATGAAGTAAAATCATCAAGCTGCAATGGCAATGAAACATTAAGATTTTCTTCTTCTTCTACTTTCCCTTTACTACTGTTTTGATCAACATCATTATCCTTATTATCATAATCATGATCTTGCCTCTCTTTATCTTGAAGTTTGTGCTTAGTAACAGAACTTGCAGCAGGCTTAGACAACAAGGGAGAATTAAAAATCTCTCGCAGAGGTGTACTTTTTAAACATAAATCAGTGTTCCCTTGAATATGGTTGAGCTCTTCGTATTTTGTTCCCGATGAAGCTACATTACACGCGGCTTCATGACGTTGAGCGTTGTATGCGTTCTTGAACTCGCTTCTACAATGTTTGCATTGAAAAATTGTCCTACATGATATCTCATGACGTATCCTGTGATAGCTTCGGGAAAATGCTTTTCCACACTCTTCGCAAATATACCTAGAAATAGTTTTTTCCATGACGGACTTTTATCTTCTGCTAACAGATTCTTCTTTAAATCTATTTGACATTTGTTACTCTCTACTTCGATGATGCGAACAGCTTAGCGATTAACAGTAACTAACACAAAAGCGTATAACCAAGGTAGCAACAGTAAGGTTTAAGCCCATCAAGATGGCAAGAGTGAGGTTAGCGACGTTCTGTTGTTGGATTTTAAATTCCGCGCTATAAAATGCATAAGGTGGCAGCCTTGAGGTTTACCGCCGTAAAGATGGCAGCAGTGAGGTTAGCGACGCTCTATTGTCCTTCAATGTGAGGTTAGGGTCCTTCACGAAGACAGCTGTCAAAAAAGCACGTGGCTTGGTTTACTAAACAAGAGCACGTGGCAGTGACGTCACGGTTACGCGGTATGCAACGTCAGCATGCGAAGTTGAAAAATCCTCGCCTAAGCAGTTTACACTCTGCTATGTTCACAAGATTTTTTACACATAGTTATTCTTTATGCTTTAAGTTCGTGCACATACGTTATGTTAAGATAGGAGCACATGTACAAGCGATGGTCACACGCTCGCGTAGAAGTTCTTTAGTACGATAGTTGATTCATGCATCATCAAAAGGTGATATGTACACGCTTTTAAACCTTGCTATTCTTACTGCTTCTATGTTCGCAAGATTTTTAAACATCGCTATTCTTTGTGCTTTAAGTTCGTGCGCATAGGTCATGCTAAAGTGGTAGCACAAACACATGTGAACGTTGTACATTCTATCGGAATGTGTTTGGTATAATAGTTGGTGCATGCAAAATCGATAGGTGATGTGTACACGCTTTGAAACTTAACTATTCTTCGTGTTTTAAGTCCGTGCACATAGGTTATGCTATGATAGCAGCACACTCTAGCGGGAGAAGTTTTGTACTCTAGTTGATGGATGTATAATCGATAGGCAATGCGTACACGCTTTTAAAACATTGCTATTCTTACTGCTGCTGCTATGTTCACAAGATTTTTATACATCAGTATTCTTTATGCTTTAAGTTCATGCTTATAAGTTATACTAAGTTAGCAGCATACTTATAAGGTTGTCGCACGCTCTAGTGGAAGGAGTTTAATACGAAAGTCGATGCATGCAAAATCGATAGGTGATGTGTACACGCTTTGAACTTGGGTATTCTTTGTGCTTTAACTTCGTGCACATAGGTTATGTTAAGATTGCAGCAAACACAAGCGATGATCGCACGCTGTTGTGGAAGAAGTTTAGTACGATAGTCGATGCATAGTTCATCGATATGTGATGTTTACACGCTTTGGAACATAGCTCTTCTTTGTGCTTTAAGTTCGTGCACATGGGTTAGGGATACACAAAAGCGATTGCTACATGCTCTAGCGGAAGAAGCCTAGTACTATCGTACTATCGTACGCATGCATCATCGATACGTGATGTGTACACGCTATTCTTTATGCTTTAAATTCACGCACATAGGTAGCCGCACATAATTGCGAAAGTTCTACACTCTAGCGGGAGAAGTTTAGTGCGATAGTCGATGTATGCAAAATCGATAGGTGATGTGTACGCGCTTTGGAATATAGATATTCTTTGTGCTTTACCTTTATACACATACGTTAGCAATACACATATGCGATCCTTGTACACTCTGGCGGTAAAAAATAGTCGATGCATGCAAAATCAATAGGTGATGTGTACACGCTGTTAAACATCGTTATTTGTTGTGCTTTAAGTTCGCGCGTATAGGTAAAATCAATAGGTGATGTGTACACGCTGTTAAACATCGTTATTTGTTGTGCTTTAAGTTCGCGCGTATAGGTTATGCTAAGATAGTAGTACAATCTAGCGGAAGAAGTTCAGGGTTATGTATACACGCTTTGAAACATGGCTATTCTTTGCATTTTATGTTCATGCACATAGGTTATGCTAAGATAGCTGCATAATCTAGCGGAGGAAGTTTTAGTACGAGAGTCGATGCATGCGAAATCGATAGGTGACGTGTACACGCTATGGCTATTCTTTGCACTTTAAATTTATCGGTACCGGGCGAGTTGGCCGTGCGCATAGAGGCGCGCGGCTGTGAGCTTGCATCCGGGAGATAGTAGGTTCGAATCCCACTATCGGCAGCCCTGAAGATGGTTTTCCGTGGTTTCCCATTTTCACACCAGGCAAATGCTGGGGCTGTACCTTAATTAAGGCCACGGCCGCTTCCTTCCAACTCCTAGGCCTTTCCTATCCCATCGTCGCCCTAAGACGTATCTGTGTCGGTGCGACGTAAAGCCCCTAGCAAGAAGAAGAAGAATTTATCGGTATAAGTTATGCTAAGATAGCAGCACAATCTAGCTGAAGAAGTTTAGTACGAGATTCGATGCATGCAAAATCAATAAGTAATGTGCACACGCTTTGAAACATGGCTATTCTTTGTACTGTAAGTTCATACGTATAGGTTATGCTAAGATAGCAGCACGATCTAGCGGAAGAAGTTTAGTACGAGGGTCGATGCAAGTAAAATCGATAGGTGATGTGTACACGCTTTGAAACATGGCTATTCATACTGCTGCTCTGTTCCCAAAGATTTTTAAACATAGCTAATCCTAATGCTGCTCTTAACGACGTAGAGCTAAGGATTGATTACGTGACCGTGACGTCACTGCCACGTGCTCTTGTTTAGTAAACCAAGCCACGTGCTTTTTTGACAGCTGTCTTCGTGAAGGACCCTAACCTCACATTGAAGGACAATAGAGCGCCGCTAACCTCACTGCTGCCATCTTTACGGCGGTAAACCTCAAGGCTGCCACCTTATGCATTTTATAGCGCGGAATTTAAAATCCAACAACAGAACGTCGCTAACCTCACTCTTGCCATCTTGATGGGCTTAAACCTTACTGTTGCTACCTTGGTTATACGCTTTTGTGTTAGTTACTGTTAATCGCTAAGCTGTTCGCATCATCGAAGTAGAGAGTAACAAATGTCAAATAGATTTAAAGAAGAATTTGTTAGCAGAAGATAAAAGTCCGTCATGGAAAAAACTATTTCTAGGTATATTTGCGAAGAGTGTGGAAAAGCATTTTCCCGAAGCTATCACAGGATACGTCATGAGATATCATGTAGGACAATTTTTCAATGCAAACATTGTAGAAGCGAGTTCAAGAACGCATACAACGCTCAACGTCATGAAGCCGCGTGTAATGTAGCTTCATCGGGAACAAAATACGAAGAGCTCAACCATATTCAAGGGAACACTGATTTATGTTTAAAAAGTACACCTCTGCGAGAGATTTTTAATTCTCCCTTGTTGTCTAGGCCTGCTGCAAGTTCTGTTACTAAGCACAAACTTCAAGATAAAGAGAGGCAAGATCATGATTATGATAATAAGGATAATGATGTTGATCAAAACAGTAGTAAAGGGAAAGTAGAAGAAGAAGAAAATCTTAATGTTTCATTGCCATTGCAGCTTGATGATTTTACTTCATTTGCTAAGCCTACTACACGTTCTGTCGCAGTGCAAACATCTCAAGAAGAGATGCAAGGTAAAGAAGGAAATTTCAACGCTTCATCGCTATCGAAACAAATTATGTTTGTACCTAGAAACGCTACTGCTGAAGCACGTATTACATCAAAACAAGTCCCTACACATCAACTGTCTGCATATAGACTCAAAGTTCACAACAAGCCTCTGTTACCCTATGTAGATATAAGCTACTGTAAAGACCCCAACGTACTCGTAAAACGTTTACAACTGCTAAGAGCCTATCATGATGCTGGTTACACAAAGTACAAAGAAGATACTTTTGAAATAGAGCATGAATTACGTCGTGTAGGTATTATTAAGTAAGCGCTTACCCTCACCTAAGTCATCCATCTGTAGTATATAGTCGATGGAGTAACTATATTCGTATAGATTATTTCCCAACATTCTCCCTTCCTTAGGGGGTTAACTCCGCCTCTAGTTGTAGAGCCGGTCTCAAGCTCGGATAAAGAGAGGAGAGGCACCCTAACCCTTTAGCCCTTTTGCCCATAAGCCCATTAGCCCTTTAGCCTATTAGCCCTACAAGGAATGTACGGTAATCTAATCTTCTTAGAACAAAGGTATACCCTGACATGTTCTAAACACATGTTGTATCGAGTAAAGTGTTCTATTTTAGTCTTGATCACATGATAAAGCTAACGGCATAGAGTGCAGTGTTCGATTCTAGTCTTGTTATGTTTCTTTAGTGATTTGCAAGTCTAAACATGCATAATGACGTCATCACTGCAGCACGTGCTTACTCTAGCTATCCCGATGCAGGTTTAAAATTGTTCGATAGAGCTATGCCTTGACATAAGAGGAGGCCTTAACAGCTTATGTATAGCCGCTATTGTTTAAAGATAGCTGCTGTTAAGAAAAAGCACGTAGAATTTTTCAAATTACCCACCACCACATTTCAAAGGTATGAGGTTTAGTGCTGTAAAGATACCTGCATGATGCAAAGCTAGCTTTCTTCGTCAGAGCAGCCACCATCTTGTGTGAGCACCTCTAGGCCGTATCATAAGGAGCTGTGTATAGTCACCTTGTCGCTGCTACCTTGCGCAAGCACCCCTAGGGCGTCTCATAAGAGCAGCAGCCATCTTGTGCAAGCGCTCTTAAGCTGTCTCATAAGAAACTATGTATAGCCGCCATCTTGTAGAATTAGATAGCTGCCAATGTCAAAGGGCCTAAGTAGGGATAGAACCGTCGATCTCATCATTAGACTATGATTTTCTTATGCTATCATGTTCCTGATACTGCAAACCTAGGTATCAGGTGGAAAAATTTTATCCGTTTTGCTCTACGATGCACCGTTTTCGAGATATTTTACATTTTGCATTTTAGCCCCAAATTTAATGAATCGAACCTGCACAGAACGTTATACTCACTACCATAGCTAGACCTGAACATGTCATGAAGACTTGCTTCAATACAAGCTAAAACAGAGCGAATGCCGAAGGGCCTAAGTAGGAACCGAACCGTTGATCTCATCATTAGACTATGTTTTTCTTATGCTATCATGTTCCTCGTACTGCGAACCGGGGTATTGGGCAGAAAATTGTGTCCGTTTTGCTCTACGATGCACCGTTTTCGAGATATTTAACATTTTGCTGTTAAGCCCCAAATTTAATGAATCGAACTAGCACGACACGTTAGCCTCTAAGTTAGCTTTCTTCATAAGAGCAGCAGCCATCTTGCGCAAGCAACCTTAAGGCGTCTCATAAGAAGTCGTGTATAGCCGCCATCTTGCGTCCGCCATCTTGCGCAAGCATCCTTAGAGCGTCTCTAGCCATCTTGTGCAAGGACCCTTAAGCCGCATCGTAAGAGCAACCGCCATCTTGCGCAAGCATCCCTAGGGAGTCTCATAAGAATCTATGTATTGCCGCCCTCTTGCATAAGCACCTTTAAGGAGTCATGTACAGCCACCATCTTGTGCAATTAACATCGAGAGTTGGCTGCTGTAGAATTTTTCTTTTCAAATTATCCGCCACCATATTTCAACTAAAGAGTGTAGCACTGAGGTTTGCGATGTAAGATGGCGGATGACAGCTGACAAAAAGCGCGTGAGTTTGTTTATTAAACAAGAGCACGTGGAATTTTTCAATTTGCCGCCACCACATTTCAAAA
Organism: Anabrus simplex; assembly: GCF_040414725.1. NCBI lineage: Eukaryota > Metazoa > Arthropoda > Insecta > Orthoptera > Tettigoniidae > Anabrus > Anabrus simplex. Next base: position 103,945,682 of record NC_090276.1, on the reverse strand, counting down.
GGTATCTAGCTAAAGATGGCAGCACGGTGCTCTCTTGATTAAAGATGGCGGATGACAGCTAACAGAACTTTTCAAATTGCCCGCTACTACATGTCATAAAGAGGGCAGCACGGTGCTCTGTGGATTAAAGGTGGCGGATGACAGCTGACGAAATTGCCCGCATGATAGCAGCACAGTGCTCTATTGATTAAAGATGGCGGATGACAGCTGTCAAAAAAGCACATGGCTTTGTATCGAAACAAGAGCACATAGAATTTTTCAAATTGCCGCCACCACATTTCAAAGGTATCTAGCTAAAGAGTGCAGCACTGAGGTTTGTGATGCAAGATGGCGGATGACAGCTGTCAGAAAAAAGCACGTGAGTTTGTTTCCAAACAAGAGTACGTGGAATTTGCCGCCACCACAAAGAGGGCAGCACTGTGCTCAAAGATGGCTGCTGTCACGTGGATTTGTCTTACACCACATTTCAAAGGTATCTAGCTAAAGAGGGCAGCACGGTGCTCAAAGATGGCTGCTTTCAAAAAGAATTTTTCAAATTATCCGCCACCACATTTCAAAGGTAAGTAGCTAAAGAGGGCAGCACTGTGCTCTGTAGACTGTTGATGGCGGATGACACCTGTCAGAAAAGCACGTGGATTTGTTTACCGATTCAAATCTCGCGCTAGTTAGGTTAAGTTGGTACCACTAAGGTTTAGACCCGCCAAGATGGCAGCACTGCCGATGACAGGTGACGAATTTGCAGCTTCTGCGATAAAGAGGGCAGCACGGTGTTCTGTAGTTTAAAGATGGCGGATGACAGCTGTCAAAAAGCACGTGGATTTGTTTACCGATTCAAATCTCGCGCTAGTGAGGTTAAGTTGGTAGCATTAATGGTTAGGCCCGTCAAGATGGCAGCACTGAGGTTAGCGATGCGTTGTTGTCTGTCAAATAGCACGTGGCTTTGTTTACAAATTCAAATCTCGCGCTAGTGAGGTTAAGTTGGTACCACTGAGGTTTAGGCCCGTCATGATGGCAGCAGTGAGGGTAGCGATGCGTTGTTGTCTGTCAAAAAGCACGTGGCTGTCAAAAAACACGTGGACTTGTTTACCAATTCAAATCTCGCGCTAGTTAGGTTAAGTTGGTACCACTGAGGTTTAGGCCCGTCAAGATGGCAGCAGTGAGGTTAGCGATGCGTTGTTGTCGATGACAGCTGTCAAAAAGCACGTGGGTTTGTTTACAAATTCAAATCTCGCGCCAAAATTCAAATTTCCCGCAAAAAAATCAAATTTCCCGCGGGCGGCGGAGGGCCCCTGGTAGCCCGGAGGAGGAGGCGGCGCCTGAACCATCCAATTACCCTACTCTAAACGTCACTTATTTCTACTTCAACGGGGAATTCTACCAACAGACAGAAGGGGCCGGGATGGAGTTGCCGCTCTCTCCAATAATAGCAAATATGTATATGGAACACTTTCAACAGAAAGCCTTAGCCACATCTACCCTGAAACCGAAATGTTTTCTCCATTATGTGGATGCCACTTTCATAATCTGGTCTCACGGGAGCAATAACCTGTAGCTATTTCTCAACCATCTCAAATCTATTCACGTAAATATTCAGTTCACCCTGGAAATCGGAGTAAACGGAACACTACCGTTCCTGGATGTCCTAGTAAAACGCAACATCAAAGGGACTCTGAGCCACACAGTATACAGGAGACCCACACACACAGACAGGTGCTCCACACCTCTTCTCAGCACTACCTATCACAAAAGCAGGCTGTTCTAACATCACTGGTTAACAGGGCCATAACGATATCAGATGCAGAACACCTCGAAGAAGAGAAAGAACACCTCGCAAGAACCCTCAGGGGAAATGGCTACTCGCTCAATAACATCCAACGAGCCTTTAGAAAATCAGAAGAGAACAAAGAAAAGGCCGCCATAGGAGAAAACAATGGGAAAGAAGAACTGACCTGCCCGAAAAAAGTGATACTGCCATACATTAAAAACACTACAGACAGGATCGGCAAGATACTGGACAAATACAACATAAAAACCATCTATAAACTACACAGGATGCTAGACCGTCATCTACCACTACTAGGCTCCTGGAGTATACCACATTGAATGTAACTGCGGAGCATGTTACGTTGGTGAAACAAAACGTCTGATCTCCACCCACCTGAAAGAACATATCCGTCACACCAAGAACCAAAGCACAGATATCTCAGCGGTAGCGAAGCATTCCTATGAAACAAGGCACGGAACATCATTTGACAAGACCAAAACCCTTTGAATCTAAAAAGGAAAATCTGTGAGGCTATCGAAATTAAGAAATATCTGAACAATATGAATTTAGAAGAACGATATAAAATCAGTAATTCTTGGATGCCTATCATTCATAGTTTAAGACATACGAACCTTCAATTATATAACAGCGCAGGCAAGCCCCACTACCTGGCTGTGACACATTCCTTCCAGAATTCTCAGTAGACAGCCAGGGGGCTTACGTCAGCATGAAAGGCTAGGATATAAAAGACCAAGGTCAGGAACCATCCTTATAGTGTGATTGCTGCCTGCAGACTGACTACCTCAGATCGAGTAGGGGTATTTCAGTCACCTTGAAAAAGAATACTGCAATGTATTCGAAATGTCGGCAAACTATACATAATGTACAGATAACAACAACATGGTTCAACCCGGAGAATAAACTAAATAATTCCACACACCGTGGAAGCTTCACCTCTAAGATACTTGCTGTAATACAGCATGTTTGTGATACTTGTGTTAAATCATGCTATGAGAACTGAGGGTTTGAACAACCACGTGCAATCTTAGATGCGGAAGAAGTCATCCTGGCAATCAAAGATGATACCGGATGCAGTACACATAGTATAACATGTGCTGTTGGTGTAATAACTTGGACCGTGCCTAGGACACTGCATAAAAGCTACCCTGTAATGCACCCTTAACACGTTCAACGTGTAAAGTGCCTCTCACCGACTTATTACTAACCAAGAGTGGATTTCTGCCACTGGCTGATGGATCAAGGATGCAATCCAGACTTTCTGCTGAGTGTATTACTGACAGATGAGGCAATTTTCACACGACAAGGAGTGTTTAATATGTACAGCACTCACTCATGGGCTGTACACAGTACGTCAAGGCAACTTCCAACATCGTTTTCCAATTAATATCTGGATGGGTATATTTGGAGGTCGGTTCCTTGGACCAACTGTGCCTTACCTGCATAGTTGATCAGTGCAGTTTATCTGGAAATCTGGAAATCCTCAAATGGAGCTTGAAGACAACAAGCTGCTTCAACAATGCAAAAGAATGTGGTTTTTACATGATAGTGCAGCACCTCATGTGAGCCACTTTCGTCATAGGTGGATTGGACGATGCCCCTCCCCCCGCCCCCGTTGTCCAGATTTAATCCAGTGGACTTTAAGTTTGGAAGCCATCAAATACAAATTATATTGAACTGAAGTAACTATTTTGGACAACACCAGAGAGTGTATTTTTCAAGCAGTGGAAGATACTTGGAATATCACTTGTGTCTTGGCTCAAATGCCTCAAAATGGATTCAGAGAAAGGAACCCTGAATACAAGCACAGGGTAATCAATTCAAACAAATGCTATGAGTTTCACTTTGGTATGTCAGGTTAGGCCGTAGCTATATATTTCTACAGAGAACTGACCTCAAAGTACAATAGAATCTCGATGTAGTATTTCGAGATGTGCTTGTTGAAATCCTAGCACTGACCCCGAATGCAGTTCGACAGTTCCTCAATCCTAACCTGCACGTGGTTCTGGTACCTTACATTTGTTCGAAGAATATGTGGGGTCTTTTTCACTATAAGTTAAAACAGAAGACACTTTACATTTGTGATTAAAGCCATCATAGTGAAATGTAGGATCGCGTTGTGGCAGAATCTTCTTTGATACGTTCAACATCTGTGAACCTGGTACTCATGAAAGTAACCATCAGTCAGGTGTCAGGTTGTTGGCTGCAAGTCTTTCATGTATAACCTTGTTTACTTTTCTCAGATAGATTAGAATTACTGAACCCTACCTTACCTCAGCAAGTGACGAAGAACCCGATACGACCCAAGAGACAGATCTCATGAACTTTGCTGATAGGTAAGAAAGGTAGGTATCCTTCAATATGGACCAAAAAGGGTTCAGTATTTACAACTCGCATCATAAGAGCCTTTCTTCAAGTACCAATACAACAAGAACCTCAGCTACTTTACTATGTTCAACCTACTCCTTAAAACGATATAAACAAACATATCAGAGTAAAAACTGATATACAGAACTTTCCAATGGACACTTTGCTTGTCAATATCAACTTGCAGTGACAACTAATCCATTGGTTACATTGGGCAATACATTAAAATTCTTCATTTGTTAAGTCCAAGTTGCAGCCCCATTAGAGTAATTTTACTTTTTAATGTGCACTTATTCATATGGAACACTCTGACTAAGTGTTTGTTCACTTCTTTTAATATGTCAAACATCGCCATAAAGCCTTATAAAATGAATCTGACTGTTCAACAGATAGAAGCAACATAAATCAAAAACTGACAATTGTTTTTTGCTAAAAGTAGAATTAATTTCTTTTAACTAGTCGTTCTTTTAACTAGTAATACTAAGGTATACACCCTATAGAAAAACAACCATTTTTATCTCACTGACAATCAGCTTGTATATATATAAATATCATTTTAGCTTGATCATGTATATTTCTTGAACGATTATTGTGATATTACTATGGGAATCATGATCAATGTGTCTTTGTGTAATTTGTTCTTGGCTGATGATGACATGGAATCTTGTCGAAACCGGTACCAGATGTCCAAAAAACGTGATGAATTAGTGTCTGACACATTTCACTCTGATGAGTCTAGGGTCAGACTTAAGACGAAATGCTGGTTAATAGAGCAAACGCCTGAAAAGCCTTACATCTGAAATGTTTTTTGACATGCTCTATTGGTGGAAAAATATCTAATTCCTCCTTGGGAACTTAGAATTTCCATTCGGAATTGCTAGGCGGGCAATAATTCCATCGTGGAGATTTATCTCCCGCATGCAGTTATCAGACTGTGCCTCTTATAATGGGCTTCTGATAAGTTCACCTGCATACACCCCAGCATCAGTGGGTAGGGTCTGACACATCCCACCCCGATGAGTCTAGTGTCTGACCTAAGACGAAACACTGGTTAATAGAGCAAACGCCTGAAAAGCCTTACATGTGATCTGTTTTTTTGACATGCTCTATTGGTGGAAAAATACTTAATTCCCTCCTTGGGAACTTAGAATTTCCATTTGGAAACTAGGCGGGCAATAATTCCATTGTGGAGATTTATCTCCCGTATGCAGTTATCAGACTGTGCCTCTTATAATGGGCTTTGGATAAGTTCACCTGCATACACCCCAGCATCAGTGGGTAGGGTCTAACACATCCCACTCTGATGAGTCTAGTGTCAGACCTAAGACGAAACGCTGGTTAATAGAGCAAATGCCTGAAAAGCCTTACATCTGATCTGTTTTTTGACATGCTCTATTGGTGGAAAAATATCTAATTCCCTCCTTGGGAACTTAGAATTTCCAATACACAACATTACCATACACCATTGTTTTTCATTACCACCTGTTCTAATGGTAACACTTTTCGTACATTCACAGGCCTGTCCATTGGCATTTCAAAGTAGACTGGCGTCTGATCTGCATTGCCAATTTGGGAAAGCAAAAATGCATTTTCCTTCTGCAACCGAATTATGTGTCACTGAAACGACAATAACTTCTCATTGTAGGCACCAGGAAGACGCTGTAAAATTGAGATACGCCTTCATACGCTCAAACCATTTCTTTTATAAAAATTACAAAAACAACCTCGGCTTGCCTTAAACCCTTCCGATGAAAGTTCCTTTTCGATCTCTAATGCCTTTAGTTGACACACTTCGGTTGACACACCATATCCCAATTCCCGCCTTTGTGTCACATATTTATGAAGCTTTATTTTCAATTTCAGGAAACTGTACACTCAGTTCACGAAACGCTCTACGATCAGCACTACATGTTAATAGCACATTTTCTTCTTTCTCCAATCGCAAATACACGACTTGTCAATATCGTATTACCTACCGGCCGCACAATTTCCAATAATTTTGGCATCCCAAACTGCTTTCAGTTTCTCACTCGCAGTAAAAAATCGCAAACGCTTTGTGGAATTCATGCTGATACTCCGAGAACGTGCGTGAGACTGACGCCAAGCACGGAAGTAGCATATACTGAGAGCGGAGAGAACATTGTTGCCAAGCCGCGCCGGCGGTGATGCCCGATTTACGCACATTCAGAAAGATAAACATCCCAAAATTTTAAATAAGACCCGCACCCAATTTTGGAAGCGATATTTTCGAAAAATCAGTGCGGGTGGTTATTGAGATTATAAGGTATTCCTAATTGTGCATGTTTAGTGTTGTACTTACTTGTTTTCTGCTTTGATGTAAGGAACTGTTTGAAGTTGCTCTATAAATATTTCCTCCTTAATGTCTGCAGAGGGCTGTAAGTAAGAAAATAGGAAAGAAGACCAGAGGTGAAAAACCAAAATATATACACAAGAAACAGCAGACAAGATAAATTTCAAAGAGCCTAATAAAATTATCATGAATGTGACGTTATAACAGAACCTTGATTACATTTGGAACTATCTGGAAATTTGCGTCAATTGGTGTTTTTACATCTTCTTTAATTTCCTTAAGTTGGGAGGAAATGCAGCTGGTGTGTTTTTGGACACTACCTGTTGGCGTGATTGTTAACTAAGCTTTCATCCAGCTGGTGACGCATCAAGTCGCCACAATAAATAACTGTTACAATGCGGCTCATAATTTGATACAAATAAAAGACGAATGACTTTTGTAGTCGTTACGGAGATGGCTTCCAATTCGAAGGAATTTTGCATTCATCACAAAAGATGAGGAAGTACAAAGGTTAAGACAATAATATTGGCGCAATGTGTGAAGATGTTTCATTTGACATTTATTTAATCTTCGGCAAATGTTGTTTTTTTGTTATGCCTTTGCAGTAGTTTGAATATTCATCATGTAACCTTATCTTAATAATTATCATCATGTAACCTTATCTTAATAATTGAGTAAATACTGATTCCAGAACCTTCAATTCAATGATCAAATAATATTATTGGTAAATTTTAAATTGAAATGTTATGCATATCCATGTTTTATGTTGGTTATAGTGGCATGCAAACTATACTTGTATTCGGCATTCATGTTTCATAACTACCTCATTGGGAGACTTTCACAACCGTTAGGACCAAATTTTTCTTCTGTTAACATTATTTCTTGGTGAAATTTTGAAGGTGTGTTATGATTCATACTTTTGGTTAAAGTTTCTTCAAATGCTTACGAAGTTTACTATTTGAGTTTAGGCCTCATTATATATCTTCAGATTCATTTATACAGTATTTACGTGATTTTTACATTGACGTAAACAAAACCTCAAAATTATTAGCTGTCTTAATGCTAGTTAACCGTATGTTGTATGATGCCTAGTGTATTGTTCATGATTTCTGCCTGATACTGTCATTTTGATGATGAATTGCCTTTCCTTTTACTTGTTTTAACAAAACGGAGTTATTGGTTATGAATGATCATTAGCTAATGACTATCGATGTGTAATGTTGAACGTTGTCAACTTTGTGGTTGTATCCTGAATCGTGATTGAATTGATTCTTGTTCATCTCATAAATATTTGTTATCTCAATACTTAAATTTTTAGAATAGTTGAGATTTTATTTCTCCAGTACATGCTCGACTTATCAAGCCGTTATAATTTTGGGTTTCTGGAATTAAACAATTGTAATCCCCTTAACAGTTTAAACCATTATCCTTTCAAAAATCTTAATTAATTAACTAAGTGTGTTTAAGTGCACCTCACCCTAATTTTCTCACCTTAATTTATCACTGAAACTTGTTTATACTTTAAGTGTTCATGGTGTCGGTTACTTTAGTCACGTCCTACTTCGTGAACCATGGAAAAAGGTTGATTGGCCTAGTAGGTGCTCCTGAGAGTCACGATACCATTTGCTATGGAATGGAAACGGGCATCTCGGACATATTCTGAGTCATGGCCCTCCTTGTGCTCAGGCGGCTAGGACTATACAATCCACCGGTGCTCCATAACCCGTTAGAGGAGAGATCCTCACTTGGACTATGTGTAAGTAGGGTAGCATTCTGCTTTAGGAATGTACCGAGCTCAGAACGTTTTAAGCAAGCCTCGGACCTATCGGAGTAACGGAGTCCCACTCCCATCTGACAGGCAAGGGACTCCTTGGAAACAACTTTGAGAATGAAATGGAATTCGAGGGGGAGCTATCAATATTAATGGGGCTTATCGAAGAAAGAAAGTAGAACTGGCTGAGTCAGCAAGGAGGATACATTTGGGTGTACTAGCAGTAAGTGATATTCGGGTAAGGGAAAACGAGGAAACAATAGGAAATTATAAAGTGTCCTTGACAGGTGTTAAAAATTTAAAGATAAAAATTTCATTGTTCCGTACCGAAAAGTATCACAGTTAAATTGAAATAATAAATATGGTAGTTCAACCTATTCAATACAAGTAGAGATTACATTCTTATTTAATTAAAAGTGGAAATGGTACCGATTTCGACCCCAGTATGGGTCATCATCAGCCTATTATAACTCGAAAAACAATGCATAGGTAAGAAAGAAGTTAACGGTCAAGTCCACACAATATCAGTTGAAGAGGCGATATGACGGGGTTTGGCACTGTAAAATTCAGACGAAGTGGAATGTAAGTCACTTAAAAGAAGTAATGCATAATCTTCTGAGCATCAGCACGGCACACGCAATGTTTGGCACTGTCTCACAATGTTCACGAAAAGCAGAGAACAGTTAAATGAGCCAGACTGCATACACCGTAGGGCACAAAGTCACAACACAACCCAAATATGAAGATCTATAGTCATGAAGAAGCCGAAGACGAGCAGCTCAACCGAAGTAACTTGCAAGCTCCAGAAGATCGGCGCGGTGTTTACAACGTCAAGTGCTCTGGTTTCATACGCTGACGGAGATTGAAGGATAGATTAAAGATCAAGTATTTGCTTAGTTCACGAAAATGTGCCTATATATATTGTACCAGGAAGGCCCAGGTCCTGGCACATATCAATTGAAAAACTTCATTTTAGCATACAATTTCTGTCCGCTATGCGAACAGCGGATCGAAGGAACATTCCAGTACGTACCAGACTCCACAAGCGACCAGGCGAGGCCAAGTGACGTCACCTACCGCTTGAAACTTGCCTCCCCTAGAGATATTTCTCGAAAGAATTTTTCTCTCATGACCTTTTTAACGCCTCAACCAATTTGAACAGGACCAACGCCAAATTGTAGCAGACATCGTAAAAGTAAAATCCTGTAAATTTCATAGCAATCTGTCCAGTAGTTTCTGAATTGTAACAATATAAAGTTTAAGAAGATCGAGCACTCACAGTCACATGACTTAGAATACCACCCCTCCTGACGCAGATATATATGCCACTAGGTCAAGGCTAACAAGCAGTCCAGTCCAGTTCAGTTCAGTCTAGCAGTGCAGTATGTGCGTGTGTGCGAGTAAGACAGAGGGGAGACTGGCCCTCATACAGTATGTCCGTGCAATCTCGAAGGCAGTACTTTCCGTCGCGTCTCGCGGAGATGAAATTATGGGATAATCAATCGCCATCGCACCGTAATTAGTTTATCGTACCGCGACTACGATATAATTCACAGACATTTCGAAGTATAACACGTGTGAAATTATTGAAGTACGAAGTTAAATATTGGACATTCTCAAACCCGAACTTGATGTGTGGACTTATTTAATTTCACATAATATTAAATTACCACAATAAACAGAAACTGTCGTGTACAATAACTCTATCTACTCGAAGACTCATTTTTCTAATACAGTACATCCTTGAACTGTGTCTCTTTATTCACGTGTCATATTAGGACATGACTTACTACAGTGATAAATATTAAGAACTTTTTCTAAATATAATTTTATCACCACCAGAAAATCATTGTTATCTGCCAGGATAACGATTCAAAGACTGTGGTCATAGACGGTAATGAGAAATATTACACGTAACTTTTCAACTGTTTGAACTGTGTGTTTATAGACGTTCTCAGTGAAGATTTAAAATAGTGTTTTATGCAGCAAGGACTGTGATTATTCATTTAACATCATAAAATTAACACACTAACTGAACTGTGTTTAACAGTGAATGATAGTATCTGTAAATACTACTTGCACTAAATGAACATTCCGTGTGCTAAAATCACCTCCACGAGCAGCGGAAATCTTGATAAAATTCTACAAGATCCAGTCACCTTCAACATCATCTCATCTATGGTACCCATCGAGGGACGTCAACGTGGTTTCTTCGTGGAACATCGAGTTCGAGTCTTCGTCCGCACCTCGCGGAATGTTCCAGATTCTCATCAATATTTGTAAGCCAACTTTTCTTTATTAAGTGAGTAGTCACAAACTGACTTTTGTTATCGACCTTGAACAGTGATTTACTCAGTGCTGCGTGTGATGATATTTCGTAGTTTTCATCATTTCTAAGAAATTCATCTTTAATGATAAATTTATTTTTCAAAATTTATTTTACATAGAAAACCTCTACGATTTTCAAGTGTTCTATATTTCAAGGTTAACAAACTGAGAAACTTTCAACAGAAATTCAAATTCTTCTTTCAATTTTCAATTATAAGTGTGTGTTAATTTCAGAATTAATACTTAGAAAGATTTTAGGTGAAGAACTGACACTTCGTGTTTTCACAAAAGACGATAGGATCTGTGAGATTTATTTATTTTCACAAACTGAATTCACGAAGATTTACGTTAATATTTTTGATTTCAACAAAATTTCTGAGTCCTATATTGATATTGCAGGGTGCTAAATCATTTATCGTTATTAATAAATTGTTTGGAAAAGGTATAACCATCTATTATTCGCCCTGCGATTCTATCCTGTTCTGTACCGGCTCCAAAATCAACTTCCATCACCTGAGATCCTTCTCATACCCTACACCCCGAACTTTTCCTGGTACAATATATATATACTTATAATACGATTCAATGTAATTGAATACGTAATTATGATCTTGAAGATTTTTAGAACAGTTGATGTGAAAAAACAATAGTGAATAGAAAAAATGGTAAAAAGCGCAATACCGGAAACAAATGAAAACGTGTATGCACAGTGCGCTATTTCTTGAATATAAAAAATTCAGGTCGTGATTGAAGTAGTCAAAGTTGGCAGACACAAGGCATGAGTTTAAATTTGAAAGTGAGGGCCCAAAATGAAGGTGGCAAAGGAATTTTTCTTTTTTTTGGGGGGGGGGTGAAAAGAAAAATAGGATAAATTAATAAAGAAAGAAGATTAGTGGATATGAAAATATTAAAAGGGTTTAAAGTTGAAAGGTGGTGAGAAAGGATAAGATAGGGATGAAGGAGGGGTAGTTTAGGGTGGGTTACTGGAGGTACAAAATGTGGGTAGGAACTTTGTAAGGCATGGAAAATTGAATTCAGGTTTTGAAATTTAGAATTTTTGAGAAGAAGAATTAGGAAGTCGAAAAGGATATTGGGTTTTTCAGAAATGTCGTTTAAGTTGAAATTGGGGTTGAAGTATTGGTCAAGGTGAATAAAACAATTTTCAGTAGTGTTTAAGAGGGGGCCTTTGTTAATGATTTTAAGTATTTTCATGTCTTTTTCAATATTGGTGAAATTGTGCTTTGGAGTCATGTATGTGTTGTCCTATGGCGGAGAAGCACAATTTCACCAATATTGAAAAAGACATGAAAATACTTAAAATCATTAACAAAGGCCCCCTCTTAAATACTACTGAAAATTGTTTTATTCACCTTGACCAATACTTCAACCCCAATTTCAACTTAAACGACATTTCTGAAAAACCCAACATCCTATTTGACTTCCTAATTCTTCTCAAAAATTCTAAATTTCAAAACCTGAATTCAATTTTCCATGCCTTACAAAGTTCCTACCCACATTTTGTACCTCCAGTAACCCACCCTAAACTACCCCTCCTTCATCCCTATCTTATCCTTTCTCACCACCTTTCAACTTTAAACCCTTTTAATATTTTCATATCCACTAATCTTCTTTCTTTATTAATTTATCCTATTTTTCTTTTCACCCCCCCCCCCCCAAAAAAAGAAAAATTCCTTTGCCACCTTCATTTTGGGCCCTCACTTTCAAATTTAAACTCATGCCTTGTGTCCGCCAACTTTGACTACTTCAATCACGACCTGAATTTTTTTATTCAAGAAATAGTGCACTGTGCATACATGTTTTCATTTTGTTTCCGGTATTGCGCTTTTTCCATTTTTTCTATTCACTATTGTTTTTTTCACGTCAACTGTTCTAAAAATCTTCAAGATCATAATTATGTATTCAATTATATTGAATAGTACTATAAGTTTATATATATATATATAGGTACATTTTCGTGAACTAAGCAAATACTTGATCATTAATCTATACTTCAAACTCCGTAAGCGTATGAAACTACAGCACTTGATGTTCTAAACACCGCGCCGATCGTCTGGAGCTTGCAAGTTACTTCGGTTGAGCTGCTCGTCTTCGGGTTCTTCATGACTTTAGATCTTCATGTTGGGATTGTGTTGTGACTTTGTGCCCTACGGTGTGTGCAGTCTGGCTCATTTAACTGTTCTCTGCTTTTCGTGAACATTGTGAGACAGTGCCAAACATTGCGTGTGCCGTGCTGATGCTCGGAAGATTACACATTACTTTTTAAGTGACTTACATTCTACTTCGTCTGAATTTTACAGTGCCTACTGAGCCACACCCTCCCTCAAGAGGAAACTGCACGTGAATCACGATCAAGAAGGGCGTATAAATCTGCCCTGAACTGGAAATGTTATTCACCTAATTAGTTCTAGCATAAACTAACACTACTAAGAGTCGAAACCCGAATAAGTGATAAATGAATGTTTATTGAAAAGCAACGTTAATTAAAGAATTAATTGAAAAAGAAAACATAAGATATAATAGGGTGATACATACGTATATGGGTTAACACCAATGACAATTAATCGTGATATCCATATCTCATCAATATGTACATGCACAGTTGCAGAATTACGCAAGGGATCTTAGCATTTTTACTCACGAAGATTTCGCATATAACAATTGCGAGAAGAATAACTAATGAGGGTCAATACATGATTACAAATCGGGAGTACCTTATTCATTCCACCCCCTACTTCTTATCCGTTCTCTCTTTTTTTTTTTTAAACAATACTATGATCTCCTTTCATTAGGATCCCCCACACACCAAGGAGCGCACACACCCAAAAAAGGGTAGACCAGAAAAGAATAACCCCAGCGGGCAAAGAGAAAAAGATACACAGGATGGATCAATCAGATAAAGACGGGCCATCGTGCGGCCAAGGAACAAAAATAAATCAACATGGCGACGCCCAGGTCGAAAAAGATCAGGGCGCGCACCAAATAAAGAGAAAAATAGAACCCGAGATAAAAGGGGCAAATAACGAAGAGTTAAACATAAATAACTAGGCCGACACTGCTACATCAAAACACTCGACTCATTCATTAATCCATCCATGACAGCCATACGAACAAATCGCCTCGAGGGCGGATAACAGTGACAACTGGTGCGAATGGATCAATCCAGCCAACTCGTAGAGTGCAATATTACCTAACATCAATGAGGCCAAACGTCAATAATAGTTGAACGACAACAGCACATGTCGTGGCTTCAAGGCCACGCGTAGATCTGTCACAAACATCGCTGTGTACGGCCATAATAATACGACGGTCGACACACAGATTATAATTTCAAACGAGAGCAAAGATGTCTCATTGAGAAATTCATTATAATGCACAGAGACTCAGATTATGAATGCACCACTGTTATATCAACAACACACTTTCACACACGCCTTCCACTCACCGAGTATCAAGACGGGTTACGGTCGGCCAATAAAAAAGGGAGAAATACAAATACTAAATGGTAGATCACCCACAATATCAAGCATCAGAACACGTTAATCGTGCAGCGATCTAGCACGGTTTTAAACTTACGATACATCCATTTGAAAAGCGTTAACATAGCTCCTGTGTGTGAGGGTCCCATATAATTATAAGCTACCATCTTCCGAACAGAATATAAACCAAAGAGAAGATAGTTAAAGACTTAGTCGAGGAAAGATCATTAATGTTCTCGACAGAGGGGGCTGTCCTCTATCGATTAAAACCGGAAGCACATATAATAACAGGTCGAAACCAATTCAGTGAAACATAGGTAATAAATTATGGAAACCATGCTGAAGCAGCATGTTTCACTACCCCCGTCATATCACCTCTTCAACTGATATTGTGTGGACTTGGCCGTTAACTTCTTTCTTACTTATGCATTGTTTTTCGAGTTATAATAGGCTGATGATGACCCAGACTGGGGTCGAAACCGGTACCATTTCCACTTTTAATTAAATAAGAATGTAATCTCTACATCTCTTATTTACTTGTATTGAATAGGTTGAACTACCATATTTATTATTTCAATTTAACTGTAAAGGTGTTAAAAAGGGAAGGACAGAGAATGGGGTAGGGCTGTTTATCAGGAATACCATTGCACGTAACATAGTTTCTGTTAGGCACATAAATGAGCGAATGATGTGGGTATATTTGGCAGTTGGAGCAATCAGCACGAGAACTGTCCCAGAGTATTAAACATGTGAGGGTGGAGATGAAAATTAAGTTGACAAGTTTTACAAAGCATTGAGTGACATCGTAGTCAGGGTCAACAGCAAGGATAGGATAGTGCTAATGGACGATTTTAACGCAGGAGTTGAAAATAGAACTGAAGGATATGAATCGGTGATTGGTAAATGTGGGGAAGATATGGAAGTTAATAATAGGAATGGTGCTGCTAGTATGGGTTTAGCAGTAACGAATACATTCTTCAAGCATAAGGCTATTCACTGCTACACATGGTAGGGCAGGGGTACTAGATCCATAATAGACTATATCTTAACCGACTTCGAATTCAGAAAATCTGCTAGGAATGTATGGGTTTTGGGGGGATTTTTCGATAATACAACTACTACTTGATCCGTAGTGACCTAAGTATCTCTAGACCTAGGATAAAGAAAGTGAAATCTGTCTGCAACCTATTGAAATAGTTTCATTTTGTGTATTTCTGATTCATTTAGTGCCATTTATATATTGGTGTTGGTGCTTGTTGGTAGAAATTGGGAGTAGTGATATTTATTTAAATTTTATAACAAGTAATTCAGCTGGTCTTCAGTAAATTACGTTTTCTAGGTTAATTAGGCTAGCTAGGTGTACCTTGTTTTAAATTAAGTTTAGAAAATACCGTATTTTATCGCGTAATTCCCCCTTTTTTTCTCGAAAATTTTTCTTGAAAACACTAGGGAGAGAATTATGCGACTGGTGCTTCTAGGCATTCAGAAAGGAAGGGAAACGATGTATTAGGTAAAATATATATTTAAGGTAATACCGGTATGTGAAAAAAGTGGTACCTACCGGTATTTATTTTCAATTAACACAAAAGAATGCCACGGTTTCATTAGTCTACAATAAAGAGCATCAATGTATTGTTACCTTGTTTCTTTTCTCTCACTACTCTGCGGCCTCACTTTCGTCACTATCATCACTATTTTCAGGCTCAGATAACACATCATCATCTTCACTTTCACTTTTCCACAACATGTCGTCCTCGGAACCGTCAATGGCACAAGAAATTCCAGTTTTTTTAAAAAAACTTTTCTTAACAATATCGACACCCATTTTCTCGCACGCCCGGATTATCCACTCACACATCGTCGGTATTGATGGCTTCCTTATCTGCCTCGTGGAGTCAGCTGATGAGATCCTGTCGCCATCCATTCTAAATACAGGCGTCGAAGATGTTCTTTGAAAGGTTTGTTGACGCTGACACCTAAAGGTTGAAGAATGGGCGTTAAACCTCCAGGGATGATGACAGGATGGGACTTCATCAGTTTCATTTTCTCTTTTACGGTTTCCACAAGGTGACCCTGGAAATTTTCTAGGACAAGAAGGGACTTCTTTTGTAATAATGCCCCTGGTCGTTTTCCCCAGACTTCCTCCAACCAATCGACCATCAAATCTGCTGTCACCCAGCCCTTTTCTTGATCTCGTAAGTGAATTCCATGTGGCGTAGTCTCCGTTGGTAATGTCTTCCTTTTAAAGATAACATACGGTGGAAGTTTATTGCCATCTGCTGTAATGCACAACATCACTGTGCATATTAGACTCTCTGCTCCAGTCGTCTTCACAAGGACACTTTTTGAGCCAGTTGGAGCAACGGTGGTGTTGTGCGGCATATCAAAAAACACTGGCGTCTGGTCAGCGTTACCAACCTGAGAGAGTAAATATTCATACTGCTGTCGCACTTCTATTACGTAACGATGGAACTGGATTACCTTATCTGTGTAGTCTCGAGGTAAACGCTGGCACGAAGATGTTTTCCTCCGTAAACTGAGATTTTGCCGTCCCATAAAAAGAATCACCCAACCAATGCTTGCTTTAAAATCCTTTCTGTCAATGTTGAGCGTGGCAGCCATCTCGCGAGCTTTGTTCTGAATCATTTCGTAAGAAACAGCACAACCATCATTCCGAAGTTCATTGACATAAGCAGTTTCATCATTATCAATTTCAGGATATTTCCTAGGCCCATGGAAAAATTTTGAACTTGCCTTTGCAGACATAAGTTTTATCTTTTATCGGCGTAAGATAACACATTTAATTTAAATTTTGCCGTGTAGTTTGAATGTTTCGACATTATGACGACTTGTAACAAACTGACCTAGAAACACGTCTGTAACTTCGTTGTTCAAATTTACAGTATGTTGTGACAATGGAAACATTTTTATGTCAAGTACCGCTGTGTTCATTGTTGTCCATTATCAAGTCATTTGAAGGCCGCTCCAATAAGAACAAACCAGGAGAGGGAATTATGCGCGATATTTAATACAATCATTTTTAATGATGAAAAATCGTAGGGGAGGGAAATATGCGAGGGGGGAGCTTATGCGATAAAATACGGTACTTTAGCTAATAATATTAACTTTTAAAATATTTGTAAATATCTGTAGATTTATTGGTATAATACTTACAAAGGCAGATTATCATAAGGAATAATACCGTAACTTCTGCCGCAACTTCTCCGGTATTTTGTATGGATATCTGTTCAAACTATCATGAAGGTAATAATTTACTACATTAAAAAACATTATACAGCTGTAAACATCCATTTAAAAAGAAGTTAAAGAGATTACACGGTAATAGTTAAGTCGCATTGTTATTGATTGTTGTCGCTCTTCATATTCAAATAGTGCATTGTTGGCTACAGTCATGAACAAAGGGTGTAGTGTAGCCAAGTAAATATATATACAAATCAGCTGATCTTGTATTCCAAACATTTGTAGTTCTGCGTAGGTAGTTAAAGTATCCGTAATTTATATTTCGCTCCCTCGATCTTTCAGTATTTATGAGCGGTTAGATGATAATAATAAAGTTCATATATTCCAGTAATTGCAATTTAAAACCCTGGAGTAGTAGGGGTAGTTTTGACAGAAATATTTGAGAAATTATTGTAGACAACCTCATATTTTTCAGTAGGCCTAATTAAGGACACTTTTATTCTCCGTCCCATGGAGTAGGGAAAATAATATTAATCCACCAGCTGTAATAATCACATAACCACGTATCAGTTGAGAATTGTAGTGAAGATAAGGTATATTAGATAGTATCTTGCCTGTTATATATGTGTTTTTCTTTGTGTATGGCAATCCTTTCGATACTTAAGCATTTAACCAAATGCAAGGTTTCATTTCTATTAGAGCATACTAGGATAAAGTAATACTAAAGAAATAAACTTCTGTCTACGCTTTTAACTTTGTTGGTAATCCTAGAGTATGGTAGTTCTTGCAAATTTAAAACTTTAGGCCTAATTGCAATTTTCATTTCTATTTGTGCTTAATAATAACCTATTGTAATTACGATACATCTGAACGTAGTTTAAAAACTGATGTACTGTACTGTAGTGACTTATTAGAGTGCTTATTCTATTATTTTGAGAAGTCTTGCGAATTTCAAACTTCAACTGTAATTTCCATTTCAGTTTGTGCTTAGAAATAACCTGTTGTATTATAATTAGGATACGTCTGAACGTAGTTTAAAATCATTGTACCGGAAGAGTTGGCCGTGCGCGTAGAGGCGCGCGGCTGTGAGCTTGCATCTGGGAGATAGTAGGTTCGAATCCCACTATCGGCAGCCCTGAAAATGGTTTTCCGTGGTTTCCCATTTTCACACCAGGCAAATGCTGGGGCTGTACCTTAATTAAGGCCACGGCCGCTTCCTTCCAACTCCTAGGCCTTTCCTATCCCATCGTCGCCATAAGACCTATCTGTGTCGGTGCGACGTAAAGCCCCTAGCAAAAAAAACATTGTAGTGTATTATACTAGGTATCTTATTATAAATTAGTGTGTTTATTCTATAACTGTGAAATATTTGTGTAGTATAGTATCTGTGGTATCTGTATTAACTCTCTTACTAGAATTTTGTTGCAGTAATTAGGGTAGAGTTAACTGCAGTTTGGAATTGTGTAGACCTAATTCTTGTGTATTACTTTCGGTGTTCAATAATTAACAGCAATTTCATTCTGTTAGGGTGTTGTAGAAAAAAATTTGTACAACTAAGGGCCGGTTCTACCATCTGCTGGTAAAGTGGCTGGCAGCTGCCCGGGAGGTAAACTACCTGGAGGTGTAAATCGGCTGGTACCGTGGCTTGCATCCAACCACCTCCGCGCAAGCGCTAGGTAGCTATCTGGACACCGATATACAAAGTTGGCTAGACTGATTTTCAGCGATTTCTCACTTTTCAGTGTGGTGCTATCTATCGTCAGATGCATGGAACTCATTTCGATTGTCTTATTTCCCTGTGCTTGCATCTGTTGATTATCACCAAAAAGGATAATAAGGGGAGTCTTAAGAGTTATGGACAAAGGTTTATGTCAAGCTTTCGTGATTTTAATCTATGACCTTCAATATCAATACCTAATTGGGATTAAAATCTTGAGATTACATTTTCTTGCGCCAGTTATAACCTGTCATCCAAGGCAGTGTTTTTGAAAAGTATTCTCGTAGTAGATCGGTCAAGTCACTCGCTCCATAATAGAAGGTATGCAGGTTTTCATCGTATTTAATTTAATTTACATTTTAAAATGTATTTTCGTTCCCTGCCGTTGTTCTTAAGTCTCTTTTACACGCTTCCATATATGTACACACACACACACACACACACACACACACACACATCATCTTTACGGACTTATTGCCTTTGAGCATTCTATCTGCAGGCTTCTGTGAATTGATTAAGAATCTCCACGATGCTCTATTTGCAACTAGTTCTGTAACCTCGTTTAGTTCCACATGCTTCCTTTTATTGATAAAGCATTTCATTCTAATGTTTAACTTTATGAAGATAAAGTTGGAAGGTACTGTAAATGTAAACAACAATCGGGATAAATACCCATTCATAGGAAGAGGAATTCGGGAATGGAATAGTTTCCAATTTCTTCGAAATAAATAGGGAATCTGCGACCTGGGCGACGGTCCTATGTGCTATTAATCATAACATCACTTTCTATAAGTAGTATACATATAAAGCAATTTCCTAGTAGACATAATGTTGTGATTACAGTAACACCTCGTTAATTCGAAGTCGTTGGGACTTAAAAATCGGGCTTCGAATTACGTGATTTCGAATTAACCGTCAATTCGCAATTCAGAAGTACCAACCCTTGCCGCATTACAAAATATTCGAAGGCATGCAGTTAACCTTGATTCACAGTTTATACCTTTCAAATGCCAAGAAAAAAGAACTATTTCCAAAATGTATCCAAGAAGGTGCATTTACAGTATTCAAATAATGCACTCGGATATCTCACTGGTAAACATAACCTCACGCAACGAAAGAAAATAATGCACGATTCAAAGACGAGGAGAAATCTATGCTCGCTCCAATGTGCAAGTGCTTTATTAATTGGATTACTATACTGTATGCATTTTAGATGCCTTGTATTTACACAGAAAGTACCCGATGCCCTTAAAATCGAACTTTCCTATGACTCTATCCCTGTACAATTTCCCGCCATGGCATTTCTCTCGTACTTCAGAAATGTAAACACTTGCCGCGTCACGAAGTATTCTAAGACCCATTAATACATGCAATCACCTCGATTCACAGTTTAAACCTTTCAAATGCCATGAAAAAAAAAACTAGTTCCGAAATGTATCCAACAAGGTGCATTTACAATGTTCAAATAATGCATTTGGATAAATCACTGACAAACATAACCTCACGCAACGAAAGAAAAAAAATGGCACAATTCAAAGACGAGGATAAATTATGCCGGTTCCCCTGTGCAAATGCATTATTTTTTGAATTTCTTTACTGTTTGCATTTTTATTATATATGCTTTGTACTGGCATGGAAAGTGCCCTACGCTCTTAAAACATTGTGGCTTATCGAAGTTTCCTTTGACGAGGGGATAAAGTATCTCGCTTCGATGTGCATTGCAACGCACTACTATGACCCCCATCCCTCACACTGTACGATTTCCCGGCTAGTAATTTCTCCTTTAAAACCATAAGACCGTTTGGGCTCACATTAAAATAAAGCAATGGAGTTTCACCGGCAATGACAATATTGTTCGGTGCCTACTAATGTATTATATTTGCCACGTTTTTTCGTCAACTGTCGGCATCGCCAGCGTTCGCGCATTCTGTTTTCCCGCACACTGCCTGTTGCGTGATATTACGGCGTTCCTTAAAAGGTTGAACACAAAAGAATTCCGATTTCATTCAACTTAGTAATAATGAAGCGCACTGTAGACCCACCGAAGTGAGTGTACGTGCGGAAAGCTACCCCTCCACGTTCCGGAACGCGCGTTCTATTATGACGCGGAGTGGATACATTTTGAGTTGAAATTACTCCGTAACATACTATTGTTTTAAAATGTAAAGGCAGTTTCGAATTAAAAGTCTGAATTTCGGTAATGGGGCCGACATTGTACTTCGAATTACGAATTATCCGTATTTCGAATTAAACAATCGAAATAACATGCAAAACTGTATCTCATGTTTCCGGGAACGAGAGCTTCTTCGAATTAGGCGGGATTTTGAATTAACCGATTTAGAATTATCGAGGTTCTACTGTAAATATTTCAATGAAATATACTATTAACAAAAGAACGTATGAAAAGAGGCATACAGATTAATGAACACAACGCTATTAATGGAAATGAAAAAGATTCGTCAT